>NC_056667.1:152777343-152919843 GCF_018350195.1 Panthera tigris
TTTATTTTTGAGACAGAGAGAGACACAGCATGAACGGGGGAGGGGCAGAGAGAGAGGGAGACACAGAATCGGAAGCAGGCTCCAGGCTCTGAGCCATCAGCCCAGAGCCTGACGCGGGGCTCGAACTCACGGACCGCGAGATCGTGACCTGAGCCGAAGTCGGACGCTCAACCGACTGAGCCACCCAGGCGCCCCTGGATTTTGAAATCCACTGAAATAAATATAAAAATTTTTAAGTTTTTTAAACTTTCATCTGTCTCATGCATAAGCTAGGTGTTTTCTAGAAGAGAGATATGAGTGCCATTCAGAATTGCCTAATACTGGGTCTGTGACTTGTTGAAATCAAATAAATATCTTGATCGGTTGAAAAAAAAAAAAAAAAAAAAAGAGATACCAGAGAGCTTGCTGTCTCTCTCCCTCTCTGCCCTGTGAGGACACAGCAGGAAAGCAGCTTTCTGCAACCAGGAAGAGATCTCTCGCCAAAACCTGAACATACTGACAGCCTCTAGAACTATGAGAAAATAAACTTCTGTTGTTTAAGAACCCCAGTCTACAGTATTTTGTTCTGGCACCCCAAGCTAATACAACTATGAACTGGGATTAAGTTATTTGATGAGAACATTAATATAAATGTTATATTAATACTTATGCTTACTTATGCTTTTTTATTTTAATCCTTTAAAAAATACATTTTTTTTCCCAAAGGAAAGGCTATATCAAATGCAATTAGACTAGATATTTCATAATTCCTCCCAAATAAATTAGAGGCATAATTTTTGGTATTTTCCTGGTTGACTAAGAACCCAGACATCAGCATATGAAGTTGAAAATGATGTGATCTTTCAGAACAATTAATCAATAGGAAAGAATAAGTTATCTTGGGGACCTTGTTATCAAAGATAGTTATTTATCAGGATTCCTTTTTTCTCCCTCACAGGTTACATTCATTAAAGACCCAGTACAGTCTTTGTACTGTGCTATAGACACTGTCTTAAGTTAATTTTATTTTGTCTTAAGACCAATTTAAGCTTGTTTCATTCCAGCATTCTCTTGGGACTCTGGATAATAAACTCTCCAACCCTTATCTGGAGAATCTACTCTATAATCAAGGCATAAAAATGGAATTGTTTGAAATAGCAGTATCCACGCTTTGTCTTATAGATAAGTTATATTTTTAAAACTTGGGGAACCAATACTAAGTTATCAACATTTTATTTGGCCAAATAACATTCAAAACAAATGAATGCCACGGTCAGCAATTAACATCAGTTCACAAGTGACAAAGCATCTTCACACAAATTAATTAAAGAATATAATCTTAGTAGAGAATAAAAGGTGGTTTTCAAAGTGACTATATTCCTGTAGTGGGGAAACAGCTACTATATTCCTTATTCTCATTTCGGCCTATGTTGGTGAAACTTCGTTAAGGGCAAATTTCTCTCAGATAGAAAAAAGTTTCTGCCATTTACCATTTTTCCTCCTGAGTGCTGGACTTCATTCCTATTTCTCACTATTCAAAACCCTTTCTTATTCTAATTCTTAGGATTGGCCATTAACATAAAAAGTAACCTCAGTTTAATCACATCAGCATGCAGGGTCCAGATGAAAAATGCCTGTCTACTTAGATGTAATTATTTTCTCTCATTTTGTCAAATACTAAAGATAAATAATGCTTCCAATGCCATGATTACTTTATACTTCAGTATTTACAATATAGTATATAAATATCTACTGAAGGCTGTAAATTAAAAACTAACCAAGATAGCAATAAAACTTACATGTATGGACTCAGTGAGACTACCCTTGCCATTACAATTCCAAGAATCAGAGTTGTTAAAACTGTAGACAGAAGAGAGATCTGCAAAAGAAAATGTAAAGATGTTGTCAGTTTGGAAGAAAAATCGTTGTATTGAAAATATTAGGTGTTTCTCTTTTTACTTGTATAAACACATATACAGTTTTTGTTTACACAATCCTATAGTAGTTTATTCTTACAGACTGGTGTTGATAATCTCAAGCATGTAACTTTTTATCAGATCACAGTATTACTTTTTTTCTCAAAATAGGGGACAAGTACCATATATGAGTGCTCTAATCTTGCAACAGGGCTTGAAATGTTTTTAGTGGCTTACTGTATAGAATACAAAACTGGTGATTTTCATTCATGAAAGTGAAAGGGAAGTTGTTTTCTTTTTTCTTCAGGTCCTATTTTGGTGTTGGCTTGTGCTTCTTTTCTACCTATAATTACTTCTTCTGCTTCTGTCTTTACCTTCTCCTCTCCCTTTCAACATAAGACCCTCCCCACACATACTCACTTTCACACATTTTGGGTGTCCTCTCCCTTTTCCCTTCTATTCTCTAGCTCTGTTAGTCTATTTTTCCTATTTGGCTTTGCCCTTTGGTCTGTTTCTACAGTCTTTGCTTTTTCCCCTCTCTTCTGTCACTATTTCAATGGTTAAAATATAAACCGGTCTGTGTGTATATGTGTTCTGTGCACTCAATATTAGATCTGTGTTTCTGCCCTTAATTTTTTAATGGATACGCCCATTTTAGACTTCTTTCTCTAATAAGAGAAACATAATATGAAACTGCTTTTATTTCATTTGATTGTCATTAACCTTGTTTCCTGGGTTGCTAGTTTTTAACTAGAAAGAAGGTTGTATTATGAGTCCTCTGATCTACTGAGGAACAGAGATTTTAAATGACATTCCCCAGGTCACACAGCTAGAAGATGGCAGAGGGAGAATTCAAATGCAAGCATCCTGACTCCAGATCAGGACTCCTAACTACTGTGCTTTGCTCACTGGGAGGTTTATTTAGACATTTCAATATGAATCTTTTAAAGGGAATTTAGGGAAAATGTCCAGGTATTAATAATATGATAGAATATTAGCTTTCTTTTTATGAATGCCCAGCCTTCTGCTCTCAGAAAATAACATTTACGTCTATAACATGTGAAATGGAAAATTGTTCAGCCATTTAAAATTTTTCACAAAAAAGCTCT
This sequence comes from Panthera tigris, assembly GCF_018350195.1. Taxonomy (NCBI): domain Eukaryota; kingdom Metazoa; phylum Chordata; class Mammalia; order Carnivora; family Felidae; genus Panthera; species Panthera tigris. Next base: position 152,780,348 of record NC_056667.1, read on the forward strand.
TGTTTATTTCTGGAAGTCTGTTAGGGAATGAAGGTAGAGTGGTCAGGATACTTTGGAATATCATCTCCACTCTCAGCTCCATCTAGAAGGACTGTGGGTAACAGGACCCATAACATGATCCTTATGGAAGGGTCCATAACTACAGATACACATGAAACATCACAGTAAAAAGTAAAATTCACTCAAGTGTTGAACTCTTCAAATTAGAACATAAAAAATATATAAATAACTCTCTTTAAAAATGATTCATCAGAATGCTTGGCAAAATATAGCTATAACACCAATAATATTTTGCATAAAATACAAACACTCCTTGAGAGTAATGAAATAAAAATATAAGTAGATAAAGGCTAACCCATGCAGATGAGCGTATATGGTGAGATGAATAATTACTTGTTTGGTTTCACTAAAAATAAATCATAATTTCTCTTTAGCAATAAGAATCATACACAATGGCCAAATTTTCATGAATCAATCAACATACTGACATTTAAATTCACTGGATGAAACACATTGTAGTTTACTAAAAAATTTTTAGCCAATGAAGTGAGTTATCCTTACTTCTTAAACTTAGTCTAACTTTAAATTGTTTGAACTACTATCTGTAAAAATGATAGAACATTTTTTCAGTAAATTAGACTTGTGCAAGTATAATTCTTTTTATTTTCTAAATTGAAAGTATGCTGTCTGCTTTCAGAGTATCTACCTTAAAAAAAGGAAAGTAAAGGACATATTTATTTCATAATCATTAACTATTTAACCATCAATTCCCACAAATAAGATTAATATTCAAGCACAGTTTACTCTAGTATAATTATAAGTAAACTAAAAGAAATTAAGATAAATATTATAATTAAGAACTTGGCCATAGAGAAGATAGTTTCACAAAATTAGTACAGGTAACAAAGTACACTTCAGTACCTTTTTATTTTTTATTTTTAAAATATAATTTATTGTCAAATTGGCTAACATACAGTGAGTAAAGTGCGCTCTTGGTTTCTCATTTCTGCTCTTGGCTTCAGTCTGCACCTTTTTAAAATGTAAAAGTTACCTTTCCAAGCTTGGCTATATCACGATACAAGGACAAAGGCAGAGTAAAGGCAGCCGTGGAAAGCACAATAATGAAGTGGCGACCAATAAACAAGTTTGCAGGGTCAACTAAAACACAACAAATATTATAAAGTCTTTATGGATATGAGTAACACACCAGGGATACAAGTAATTAGCCAAATACTTAATTGCAAAAATAACTCAACATTAAATGTTACCTAAATGACAAAGATTTTGAGTAAATCCCATAAAATCGTGTAAAAATAGAAATTATTCACAAAAATATAAATACAAAATAACTTAAGGATGAACCTATAGTTCAAATAATCTTTAAAAAAATTTTTTAATGTTTATTTATTTATTTTTTAAAGTTTTAATTTATTTTTGAGACAGAGAGAGAGACAGAGCATGAGCAGGGGAGGGGCAGAGAGAGAGAGGGAGACAGAATCTGAAGCAAGCTCCAGTCTCTAGCTGTCAGCACAGAGCCTGACGCGGGGCTTGAACTCACAGACTGTGAGGTCATGACTTGAGCTGAAGTCGGATGCTTAAGCGACTGAGCCACCCAGGCACCCCTTAATGTTTATTTTTGAGAGAGAGAGAGAGAGAGTGAGTGAGTAGGGGAGGGGCAGAGAGAGAGAAAGACACAGAATCTGAAGCAGGCTCCAGGCTCTGAGCTGTCAGCACAGAGCCTGACATGGGGCTCAAACTCATGAACCATGAGATCATGACCTGAGTTGAAGTGGGACACTCAACCAACTGAGCCACCCAGACACCCCTAGTTCAAATAATCTTATATGTTTCATTCAAATCATTTTAATAGCCTTCTAGTCAGTTTTCCTGCTTTACCTTTCCTTTGTCCCCCTAGAGTATACTTATAACCCAGAAAGTACAAAGATCCTTCCCAAAGGTTAAACACATGATGTCACTGTTGGTTCAAAACTCTCTAATGACAAATCCCTTCAATAGGAAGTAAGCTACATGAGGACAGGGCATGTTCTGAGGATTTTTCTTTTTTTTTTTTTAATTTCAGTATTAAAAAGAGACATGAGCAGTAAAACTTAACATTTCAAAAATCAAGCTTTAGGTAAAGATATTCTATTTCTACACTTTTGTTGAGAAGCAGTGGTCTCCCTGAAGAAAAGTAGACAGAAACAACTTGTGTAGGGAAGTCTTTGGGAAGCTCTGCAGAAACCAGTATACACTGCAGACTCTTGGCTATCATAATGAATAAATAATTGTGTGTGTGTGTGTGGGGGGGGGTGTATGTGCACACGTGTGCCCGTCATCAAATACAAGCAAAAGTTGTAAACATAAAATAAAACATACTTGCAAGGGTTTATATCATTTTAAAGCTGTGCTAATCATAGTGTTAACTTCAGGAGCTATATATCCATTCCAAGGAAGACACCACTGCTTAAACATTTGAGCTCATATTGAATTCTTTCAGAGATCCTACCACTAGGTTTTTGAAAGGTCCCCAGTGATACCAAGTCTTTGTTCATTAATTTGTGCAAAGTCTAAGGTCTATAGAATAAGTGAGTGAGTGTGGTTAAAAAAAAAAAAAAAAGCTATTACTGGGAAAAGTGAGACTCATTTTCTAATTTTCTCATATGGCTAATTAACTTACAGGGAAGTTCTCAGATGCAATTTCAAAGTGGTATAAATATACACACAAACACACACACATACATACTGTAATAAAAAATAATCATGAATATTTGTTTAACTCAGACATAATTAAACAATTATCATAAAGTTGTGAAATCAAAATACTAAAACAGGAAGTTCAAGTTCCTGAACCCTGAGCTCAACTACTTACATATTTCTGGTGAACATAATTTGAATTAAATTATTTGCATATCTGTTTCTGTTTACCCTTTCGAATAATTTGCTCTACTAATATGTTTGGTAGAAAGTATAGGTTCTCTTCACTAGGAAATTTTAAGTCCTTAAAAAACACTGAAATAGAATCCTATGAATAGCAGAGACGAACCTAGTAACAAAGGCTCTCTATTACCATAAAGGACATTTTTTAATAAGGATCTAATGATGAGATCTATTATTTATACTGATCTTCTAACAAAAATACACCTGAATAAGTATTTTAAGTGTTTAAACTATAGTAAGATTTTTTAAAGTCTATTTATTTTGAGAGAGAGAGAGCACAAGCAAGGGAGCAGCAGACAGAGAGGGAGAGAGAATCCCAAGCAGGCTCAGCACTGTCAGCATAGGGACTAACGTGGGGCTTGATCCCAGGAACCATGAGATCATGAGATGAGCTGAAATCAAGAGTCAGATATTAACCGACTGAGCCACTCAGGCACCTCTAAACTATAGTAAGATTTTTGAGAAATTTCAAAATCATCTAAACATACACATTCTTATACCAACATTTCTTACTACTTAGACTTGTACCAAAGCTTTGGTTATCTGAGAGAAATATAAGCAATTCCCACTTGCCAGTCTAAGACATTGGTGATATATTTCAGGGGAAAAAATACAGCTAAGGATTTTATCTACTTCTAAAAGTATTTTGGCATCATCTTATACTTTATAAAATATACAAACAAGGCACACATTATAAAATATTCCATTCAACAATGATAAATAAACTGTGATAAGGGGCACCTGAGTGGCTCAGTCAGTTGAGCATCCGACTTCAGCTCAGGTCATGATCTGATGGTTTGTGAGTTCAAGCTCCGCGTCGGGCTCTGTGCTGACAACTCAGAGCCTGGAGCGTGTATTGAATTCTGTGTCTCCCTCTCTCACGGCCCCTCCCCAGAGATCATGCTCTGTCTCTGTCTCTCTCTCTCTCAAAAATAAACAAAAAAATTAAAAAACTGTGATTAGAATAAAGTGTGTTCTTTGCTATGTGGCCTATTTTTTTAAATTCATTTTTGATTATTAAAAATTTAATAACCAGGGAGGGAGGTTTAAAGGGAACTTTAGCTTTGTAGAAGGTGTTTTATTTATGTGAAGAGTATATATCCATATATTATTTATAACTAAAAAACAACAAAAATGTGATTGAAATGTTTCTCTTTTGGGGAAATTTAAATTAATTTTGGTCTATTTTGTTGTACAGCCGATATTATACAGGAGAATACTGAACTGCCATCAAAGCAAATAGGATAGGTATCTATAATTTGATATAAAAGTGTGTCCCTACTATACTACTAAGAGAAAAAGCACATTATAGAATGAGTTGTATAGTATTATCTTAGTCATGTGAATATCTGAAGTCATACATATTCTTAAGACTCTGGAGGTATATGTTAAAAAGGAAGGGAGGAAGGAAAGTAGGGAGAAAGTTGTTGGAAGAATTGTCCCTACCTGGTTTTCCCCAAACAAAGAAATTATGAGTATGCTCTATCTCCTCTATTTTGTCTGTGTTTTCTATTATTTCCTAGTAAATATATATATTTTTCAAATAAGAAAATGAAGTGATAAAAAGATTTTTCTAAATTAATATATGCTCCTTTGAAGACATAAAACGTAACAAAGGAAACAAAAAAATCTTCATGAATCCAATTAAAAGATAATCACAGCTGACATGTGAATGTATTTTTTCTTGTTTTTTCCCTTAGTTGTTGATGAAAATAGAAAGTTTACATAATTAGGTCATATTTTATACACGGCATTCTTCCACTCACATGATCTCAGTTTATGAAAACATGATTTGTAGGCTGGGGGCTAGAACAGAAGCTGCTGATAAGAGCTAACAGTGTTGGGTAATCCTGCTATCTGCCAAGGACCATCGGTATTACCTCTGTTGTTTCACACAATTCTATGAAGCAGGTGGTACTCTACTTCGTAATTGAGAGATGAAGAGACTAGAACTCAGAGAGGGCATTAACCTTCTCAAGGCCACACAGCCAGCAAACAGTGTGTCTGTGATTTGATGGCCAAGTCTCCCTGATCTCCGTTTCCACTAAACCCTGTGAAAGGAGTAGGTGTGATTTCTAGTTTTAGGTTTTGTTTTCTTTTGGTTTGTATGTGTGTAGGATGAGTGATTCAGCACTGAGAGGAAAGGTGTATCTGCATCGCTGTCAACGATGATAACAACTGTAGAGTTAGGTCACCATGAACTGAGGATTATGTGGCTTGGACGGGAAGCTCTTCAAGACAAAAAGACTTGTGACCTCTAAGTTATTTAACGTGCCATGATATAGTGCAAAGTCAAACAGGGAGTGGGGTTGTGGCACATGTTGAAAAGGTCTGCTTGAAATGTTCATAGTGGTTTTTCAATATCAGGCCAAACGAAACAACCCAAATGTCCCTCAACTAGGTGACAGATAAACTGCTGTACATCCATATGATGAAACACTCCTCAGCAATAAAAAAAGAGCAAACAACTGATACATCCCCAAACTTGGATGAATCTCAAATGCATTATATTCAGTAAAGGATGCCAGACTTGAAAGTCTACCTATATACGATGCCATTTATCTGGCATTCTGGGAAAAAAAAAACTAGGGAGAGAAATCGTATAGTGGTTACCAGGAGCTGTACATGAAGGAGAGTTTGACTACATAGGGAAATAAGGAAAAATTTTTTGAGGGGATGGAATTGTTCTGTATTTGGACTGTGATTGTGGATATATGGCTATGCATTTGTCAAAACTCACAGACCTATACATTAGAAAGGGCTAATTTTACTGTATTAAATTATATCTTAATACAAATAATGGGGGAAAGTCAGCTTGCTTATTTAAGAAACAGCATAGTAAAAACAGTACATGAAAAATGTTACTACAGAGAATTGGTGATATGTAGCACAAGATTTTTAAAATACAAAGTATTCTAAGTATATGAATAGCAATGATATCCTTTAAACAGCTAAATAAGAACTAAACTGTCTATAAAGGTAGATTAATACTTTAGGATCAGAATGGATCATGGATATTGCTAGATATCTGAAGTCATCCAATTCTTCCACTTGCAAATATTTTGCTTGTAAGTTATTATGAACAACATTAACTATGAATAATACATAAATAAATATATTGACTCACCTCCTGGGATTCTTTGGAAAACTTTACTCAAAGTATCTCCAGTTATTATGTTGTAACTTATCATAGCTAAAAACATAATTAAAATAATACAGTTACTGATAAGCCATCGCATATCTCATCTTGAATATTTAAAATTTTGTTTTGCATTTAGCAGTGTTTTCTCCAATTTTTTATTTAAATTCCAGTTGGTTGACGTACAGTGTAATATTAGTTTCAGGTATAGAATTTAGTGATTCATCACTTATATACAACACTTGGTGCTCATCACAACAAGTGCCTTCCTTAATACCCATCACTGATTTTCAAAGTAATGTTATTCCCAAATATTGGCATACTCCTACATCTTTCAAATATGTATTGTGATTATGAATATGTACAACTTCAAAAATAACTAGATAACAGATTTATGGGAGAATATAAATTTATATTACAAAAACATTTTCACCTTACAAATCGATTCTTTTCCAGACAGAACACCTTTAAATAATAGTGAGTTTTGGTAGTCGTTTAAAATGTGATTTGTTGGACACCTGGGTGGCTCAGTCGGTTAAACATCCGACTTCAGCTCAGGTCATGATCTCACTGTTTCCAAGTTCGAGCCCCGCATCAGGCTCTGTGCTGACAGCTCAGAGCCCGGAGCCTGCTTAGGATTCTGTGTCTCCCTCTCTCTCTGCCCCTCCCCCGCTCACACCTCTGTCTCTGTCTCTGTCTCTCTCTCAAAAATAAACATTAAAAAATTTTTTTTAATTAAAATTAAAATGTGATTTGTTTTGTTACTAAAGTTCAGTTTCCAAACATGTTTTCTGTAACACATGCATTGCTCAAAACAAGGAACAATAATAGAAACTTGTGAAGGCTCCCAAATACCCCCTCATTTAAAAAAATAAGATTTGGGGGAAATAATAGTCTTAGCCTTCCATGAAGACATAAGGAGCTACTGGTTTGAACAATAGCTTCTATATTACTGATTTTAAAAATCAAGTCAATTCGACCACTGGCAAACGTTAACAACGCACCTAAGAAGACATGCTCACCAGTATGGCACAAATTTTAAATTGCAATTTGGCCTTGTTTGTACGTGGCTTCCACAGACCCTTAGGTTTTCAAAAAATGTATTTCAGCTTTAGAAGAAATCTATTATTTCACCTATTCACTTTTGTTTTTTTATTATTTTGTTAAATGTTTACTTTTGAGAGAGTGTGCGAGGGGGGAGGGGCAGAGAGAGGAGCAGGCTCTGTGCTGACAGCAGAGAACCTGATGCGGGGTTCAAATTCATGAACCATGGGGCTCAAACTCACGAACTGTGAGATCATGACCTGAGTTGAAGTAGGATGCTTAACCGATTGAGCCACCCAGGTTTCCCTTACCTATTCACTTTTAATCTACTATTAAAGCTACTTTCTTCAAAAATAGTTGTATGCTTATGAAATAATTCCAATATTCATTGTCACCTTACCTATGAGGATATACCTGTAAAAGGAATCAACTTACCTATAAAAGGATACAAAAACTGAAGAACAGAGAGGAGGAGATATCCTGGAAAGCCAAAGGTTTTATTGACCAAAGACTGGTAAGTGTCTGTTCCAGAGAGGGCCCCTCCTTTTATCAATAAAACAAGGGAAAAGTCTGCAGCAAAATAGCAATTAAACAATGTCAGATTGCATTTAATACACAAGTTTTAAAAAATATTTTGACTTAAAGACTTCAAAGAAACTTTTTGAAGAGTTTAATTTAATGCCACAGTAGATTGGCATGACAAGGCTCACTTTCTTCTCATAAAACATTACCTTTCATGAAACAGTACTATTTCCAGTCATATATTTTTCAATTGATATGCAAATACACTTAACATATCTGTGCAATGACCTGGACAGAAGGAAGTATGCAGACTAGAAACAAAGCATCAGTTTTCCATTTTACTTTCCTAACCTAACCAATGTAATGACTTTTACAAGGATGTGGCTCAACTGTCCAAGGAACAGAATGTAGGTAATCAAATATTTCATAGACATTCAATGTGTGAAAACCAAGAATGAAAAATGATTCAAGCATTCAGGAAAAAAATAGATTGAGGAGAATCAGATCATTTGTTTTATAACAAAGTACAAGTAGGAACTTTATTTTACAGTTATTGTGGTTAAGAGAGAACCCCAAGAATTTTTTTTGTAATTTATATTTTAAAGATTTAAGCTCTCATTTTAGAGTTGGATTTGAAGACACAAATATATAGAAATTATATAATTAAAAGTTGATCTCTCTTTCCTTCCCCCCCACTTAAATCAATGTTTTTTGAATACTAAATGAATGACATTGAAGGTGCATTGGGTACACAGCTATGTACAGGGTATGATTCTTGTTCTTTCTCTTCTGTTGCTCATGCTTCCAGCACAGGTGATTTTTTTCATCCCTTAAGTAATTTGGAAATGCATTAAAATACAAAGGAAAAAACAGAAATCATTGCAATATGCTTTCTACCTTGATTCCCTCCAACATTCTTGAATCTTCTTTCAACAAATTCACCAATAAGCTTCAAGTTGATAAATCCAACTGACACGTCCTAAATCTTAATCTAACTTGCTATTTCAAGTTTTTTCTTTTATTAAAACTTTTTAATGTTTATTTACTTTTGAGAGAGAGAGACAGAGACAGAGACAGAGCACAGGTGGGGAGGGGCAGAGAGAAAGGGAGACACAGAATCCTAAGCAGGCATCAGGCTCTGTGCTATCAGCACAGAGTGGGATACGGGGCTTGAACTCATGAACTGTGAGATATTGAGCTGAGCCAAAGTGGGACACTTAACCAACTGAGCCACCCAGGTGCCCTAGCAATTTTTTTGTTTACCATTCCCCTCTTCCTCAACCACCTTCCCTTGGCCTTTGTGACTTCACTTTCTTTTGGATTTCCTCCTACCATTTTTTTTTTTTGACAGAACAATAAACATGACCAAAGATAGGAAGCAGGAAGATTTATTTGCCTTTCAGAGCTTTGATTTTCCTCAGATACAACTTTAGCTTCTTGTCCCCTAGCACATAGCCACCTACTCCGCCACACTGTCTGGTCTTGAAGCGACGTATGCAAGAAGCTTGCCCTGCTGGAACCGCTCCTTCAGAAGACCATTGATTTGGGCATTCTTTCTCCTTTCATCATATTTCTTCTGAATTTTCTTTGATTGTTTTTTGTTTAAAGCTTCTCAGGAGTCAGGTTGGTCCCCTTCTTGCAGCACAGGGACAGTGCACAGTAGGACTCCTACCACTGTCATAGGGTGTGCTGTCAATGAGCACGATACAGTTATTCACCAGGGTTTTGGTGCTGACCAGTTCGTTGTTAGATGCATCACAGACAACATCAATAATTCTTGTTTTGAGTGTACAACACTGAGAGCCTCAGAAGAAGTTCCCCACGGCCAGTCTCAAGGCACGGTCCTGCCTTCCCCAACATGGACTGTGTGTATGCGGCAGGGCCAATCAGGGTTTGCAGCGGGCATCCCAGCTCATACTTGTGCTTCTTGTAGGGCTTTCTCTTGCCCCCTGTCTTGTGGTGCTTGTGCCACTTGTCCCCAGAGATGCACATTGCTCTGAGCGCTGACTGCAAAAGAGCGGATTTCCTCCTACCTTTTGACCAATCATACAGTTTTTTGTTTTCTGTTTTTTTGTTTGTTTGTTTTTTACCAGTTTCTTTCATTCTGTTTAAAACCTGGATTCTTGGGACTTTTTTCTCACTCCTCAAAATGAACTACTGTGATCTTACTCATGCCTGTGGCTGTAATTTTCATACAGCTATTATTAACCACCATCATTGTATCTCTAAACCAGTCTCCTCCAAACTCCAATTTCTATATCTAGCTGGCTAATAAGCATTTTACCTTGGACATCTCATAGACATCTTTATTTTTTGTAATGCCCAAATGTTAATTTATAGATTTGTTCTGGAACCTGCTTCTCCATCTATATTTCTCCAAATTATTAACAATATCAGTAGAAATTTGAGAATCACCATAGACTTCTCATTACCCATCACCTGCTATATTCTTTTGGTCACCAAGTCCATTAACTACCGCACCATAAATTATTCAACAGTATCCCCTCATTTCTAATCTCTAATATGTTTTATTTGAGGGCTTAGGCTTTTACCATTTCTTTCCTTGATTACTGCAAAAACTCCTAATAGTTCTCCCATCCACCCATCTGGCCCCTCTTCAAGATACTTTTGACATGCCTTCCCTACCAAGATTTTCTTGACGTCTCCCCTCTACCAGATGGAACTGACCACAGCATACACCTGATCATGTCTTCTGCTTAAAATCCTCCCGGGGAATCCTCTAACACTTTTGGATTAAAAAATCCTTTTCATGAGGCAGAAAAAATTACTTATTAGCTGTGTGATCTTGGGTGAAAGACTTGATTTTCTCGAATCTCAGCTGTAAAGTAAGACAATACACCAAATCTTGAGGAGTCTGTGAGGATTATGATATTTAAATGTCTACCACCATGCCTAGCATGCTATACAGGCTAAATGAACGGGAATTTGTGCTACTTTTGGTTATTTTCTATAGGCTGCATGTGGTGGTGGAGAAAGCTCTGTATTTGGAGTCTGATAACAATAATGATAACAGCCAGAAAAATACTAGCAAATACTTTCACAGCACTTTTTTCTGTGCCAGGCTTTTTCCTAAATGCTTTATGCATATTAACTTGCTTAATTCTCACAGCAACTCTAAGCAGGTGCAATTATTACCCACCGCCTTTAAAAAATGAGAAAAGTGAGCCACAGAAGGGTAAGCAAATTGCTGAACTTCACAGGGTTAGAAAGGAAGAGTCAGGACTCAGATCCTGGTTGTCTGGCTCCAGAATCCATGCACTTAGTCAAAGTTACAATTTTCTTGTCAATAACTGCTAACCTGGGGCAAGTCTTTTAACCTATCAAAGGCTCAATTTCCTTCTCTGAAAGAGTAGAACATACTCCATGAAGTAGAATATCTACTTATGAAGGATTAAGAACAGTGGCTGCATTACGCTTAGGATCCAGCCAGTCCGCAGGAAGCAGTAATGATGATCATTACATGGGAGCCTTCATAAATGCCTTTGCAAAACCTCTAACTTCATCTCTCTCCCCTTCGAACATCAACCCTATGCTTTAGCCAGATGGAATCACTTACACAGCTTCCTTTTGCACTTCCACATTTCCCTCTGCTTAGAGTACCCTTCCATTTTCTTTGCTCACTCATCAACAGTCAGTGGAGGTGTCTCTTCATTCCCAAAATATGACTGCTCCTTTGAGACTGGGTTAAGTGCCAGTATCCGTATCATAATGCACATATTTATGTATTTTTATTATGGCATTTTCATAAAGTATTATAATTCTATGTCTTTGTCTGCCTGACACAACATCGTGAGCTTCATACAGGCAGGAATAATGTTCTTCATTGGTATAATGACAGCAGTTGTCACTAAATATTTGTTGAATGAATTAATATAGCAGGATTGCTAGATGTCTACATAACTGATCAAAATTCAATGTAATAAATGGCCTAATGAGTATATTTAAAAAAATTCTAAAATCACAAAAGACATAGAAATTAATTATATTGCCTTTGTTTAAAACCAGGAAAAGCTTCACAGAGGTGCTGAGTAAGCCTTGGAGGATATACAGGATTTCACCAGGTAGAGAAGAAAAAGAATGTCAAGCAGGGAGACTATCCATGGGAAGGCAGCATGACAGCACAATCTGCAGAGAATGGAATATTCCAGAATAGCTAAAACATAACTTCGACACATGGTAATGTTCATGACAATGTGAAAGAGATGCTAGATTAGTTGGAGATGAAACGAAAAATTCAGATTGTGGCTGATCTATGAAGGAATTTGAATGCAATATTTTTTTTTTTCTGTTGTCATTATGCAGTCTTGGAATGTCTTGACTGGGGAAGTGAGAGACCAGGCTGAGGTTTTATAAAGGTAATTCTGCAGCAATATGGACGACTGATCAGAAAGTGGACAGATGCTATATGTAGGAAAACTCAATAGCAACTTATTGATCAAGAAAGAGAATGAATGAGGACCTCAGTAACAGAGAGGGGGTAATGTTTCATAGATATTGTCAACTTTTGGTGAACAACTATATGCTTGGGATGAGAATGCTGAGTTTTATAAAAGTTCAAAATATACTGCTTAAAGTTAACAATTTGCTAAGAATCTAATCAATAAAAAATGTGTTTATCTGCCTGTAAAACAAGCTATATATATATATCTTAAAAGCTTTAGGAATCTTAAGTATCAATCACCATAACAGTGCGACCTCACTTTAAATATACTGCATACAAATTTTAGATAAATCCATGAATGAGTCTACGTTATCCAACATAAAAATTTTCTTTTAAATCAGTATATATGTTTGAAAAATAAAAATTATTACACTCTAATCAACAAATATAAAAATCTTAAACAAATTAAACTAAAGCATTTGTTGTAAATATTTACAATTTGTTTTTATTTCCCAACATTTCAAAAATATGAAAACAGAAAAACCACCTCCTAGCTGGACATATCTCATTAGAGGCCTTAAAAAGAAAAAAAAAAAGAATAATTATAAAGAAAAACAATTGTGTAATTACAGTGTCAATTTATTTTTTTAAGTTTATTTTAAATTTATTTATTTTTGAGAGACAGCGCGAGAGCATGTGTGCAAGTGGGGGAGGGGCAGAGAGAGAGGGAGACACAGAATCTGAAGCAGACTGTGCTGACAGCTCAGGGCCTGACATGGTGCTCGAACCCACAAACTGTGAGATCATGATCTGAGCTGAAGTCAGAGGCTTAACCAATTGAGCCACGCAGGCACCCCTTATCTATTTTGAAAGAGAGAGAGAGAGAGAGAGAAAGGGAAAGAGAATCCCAAGCAGGCTCTGCACTGTCAACAGAGAACCCATCGGATTGGGGGGATGTGGGGGGTGGGGTGGGGCTTCAAATGACAAACCGAGAGATGAGAAATTGTAACCTGAGCCAAAATCAAGAGTCAGAAGCTTAACTGACTGAGCCACCTAGGGGCCCCTACAGTGTCAATTGAAAGAAAAATTCAGTATTATATCCTACTTGTAGATTTTCCTCTTTAAGGCCTAATTAAAAAATACAAGGAATCAGAGTCTGTAATTTTTTTTTTTTTTTTGCTTCTGTGTGGTCATCCTTTATTCATCAAAGTTACTTAAATATTTTGATCATGCAACTGAATAAGAGTAACTAATTTCTACTGATTAGTAACTTTGCAATATATGGCTTTGCAAAAAGGCTGTTCACAGTCACTGCTACAAGTTTATGCATGGCATTAGTTGGGACAGTTATTCACATTATGATTTATTTATGTATAATGTGATTTGGCTTGGGTAAATTGTCAATTCTCAAGTATTTAATTCTTAGGTGATATATATTTTTTAATTTTTTTCTATCTACTGGCTTACAGTGTGTGTAAATGTTTACAGCGCGCTTAAATAATCCACGGTTATTATGCCTGGGTGGAAATTATTTGTCAGTGATGACTGACTGGGAAACAGGAAATTAAAAACGACAAGAGTAATCCTTGAATGGGATTTTTTAGTGTGATGAATGTTCTCATGAATAGAATGCAATTTTTAAACACCAGAAACTCTGAATAAGCACAACGTTATGGGTCCCATGGGTTACTCAGTTTTGGGTCTTAAGCTACAAAATAAGAGCTTAGAAGCTCAAAGCAGCTTAGGTTTGGGGAGAGCAGGTGGTGAGAAGAAAGCAGGGAGGAAAGCAGCCCAGTGCTCCTGCAGCTACTGTGGTAACTACTGTGTGCTTTACTCTCTCTTCCTCAGCCTGAGGGAAAAAACAGCAGAGTTAAAGGCTGGTCTTGGAAACCTGAGATTTTGTGAGGGGATGGCATCTTGGGCTCCAGAAGCAGAGCTGACCAGAGATTCCTGGGCATGGGATTTGAGGGAGTACCCTCGAGAGAAGGGGAAGAACAGGACAGGGGAAGGGAAACAGCTCAGCCAGCGCATGGTCTCAGGTGAAGACTATCCTCAGCCCAATCCCTGTGGTGGAGGCCCTCTGGAGCTACACCTGCAACACTCACTGGTGTCTCCCGGAGGCTGGGAGGTCAGCTTTTGTGTTCCTACCAGTCAGTCATTGGCCAGAGGCTGGGCATCATTACCTCACAGGAAGGTGGCACCATCGAGAGCCAGGTCAACTGAAGAAACAGACAGCTGAGGAGTTCTGCATTGCCTGGTAAAAGGCATCCAAGTGACCACACACAGCAGCCACCATACCAACAGCCACCGCAAGTGGGTATCTGGTTTTGATCACTGCCTCTTTCACAGTGACCCTAAGGTAGAGGAAGGACCCTGTGGTTGTCATGAGGTGAGTTGGGGGGGGGGGTGGCGGGTAAAAGGGCAGGGATGAGAACAACAGGAAGAGGAGGTGAGTATGAGTTGTAAAGTAGCAAAATGTGAGTGTGAATGAACATGTCACATGAAAAGGGGGAAGCAGAAGAGAAGTGATAGAGAAGCACCTTATTGCTGCCCTCTAAGATAGTGGTAGGTAGGGAGCCTGGGCAGGCACCGTGGGGAGCGGGTGGTGGACACCCTGAAAGGTGCTGGTTGAGCACCAGGCCTTTCAGTCTTACCTGCACAAAAATAGCTAGAAAATATTGCTCATTCATGTGCATCTGCTTAAGGTATTTGTGGGAGAGGAAGGCCTGATGTCTACACTTTCAGAGCAGTCTCTCCCAGCCTTTAAAATGACTCCCCCATCTACCGCTCTCTGCACAAAGTGAAAAAAGGCACATGAAAAGGATTTAGGGTTGGTGATATATAATGCTTTTCTAATCTGTTCAGAGGATTAGTAGGCAAAGTAAATCTTCTCGGACATAAATGTCTAAATTCTTTAGGATTATTTGATGCACTTCTTAATTAGGAAATTCAATTATTTGTGTGTGTGTGTGTGTGTGTGTGTGTGTAATCATCATTGCACAATTTAAGTTGCAGGAAAAAGCAATTACATAGTATTTTACCTGTAACATATGAAACCCAGAATAAAAGCAATATTCCCAGAGGAAAGCCAGCTTGCTTCATTGAATAAGGTAATCCTGGAAAAAACATAAAATGCCCCACCCATCACATTAATAAAACATACAGAAATTTAGAAGTTTCCCCCCAATTCCTATATATAACAAGCTCATAAAGTGACATATTTACAGGACATGGTTGTAAACAGTGCACAAGGCTACTCAAATGTTAGTATGTTAATACTATTTCAGAATAAAATGCAAGCTAAGGACATGTCAAGAAAGCAAATTTATGAGGTGACAGAATAAGAATAAGAAAGCAGCAAGATGCCAGTTCACACAAATAATGTTCACTTCAGGGTGAGGGGAACATGACCTTGAATATGTGGGAAGTAATGACCTAAAGCTTTCCTTTCGTGCTAGCTGGGAAAGCAGAGAAGGTAATAAGGCTACAGAAAGGGGATATGAGGAAAGACTAATGCCAGAATCAAAATGGTAACCATGTAGGAAAAGGAGAAAAAAATGAGAAGGCAAAAGTATTTTCTATAAAGCTGAAGGGTTATATAAAAGTATTTCCTATGAATTTTTTGGGAAATGGTCAATTTTAGATTATGGACAATACATATTTAAGATAAAATGTATTTAAAATATTTCCATCAAGAATTTATTCCATGAAAAATTTTTCCTTAAAAAATCTGCTGTACATAATTAAGAGGCACTTTTCAATGCTGCTGACACGAATCAGCTTAAAAGTGTTCACATTAGGAATTAACTCCGGAATTCTGCCTGGCAGAGTTGCCCACACCTCTCTGGTTCATGGGGGCAGAATTTCAAACAAATCGTTGCCCCTACTCGATTACTTTGCCTCACCTACCTCTATTCTGTGTACCACCAAAAAGAATTGTCTATATATGGAATCAAGTAAAATCAAGAGACATATCAGCTTGCAACAGATGAAAAAAGTAACTCAATCCAGATGAACATTCAATGATGACTATAACTAAAAGGTCAAAACTTTACAGGAAAAAGTAGTATTCTCAATGAATTTTGCAGGATTTTGTTTTGTCTTGCTGTTTCTTAAATTGGATGTTTTCCAAGAACAAATAGAATGATAAGCACTGAAAAAATAATTGCCTTAATTACTCTAATGCAACGCACCTAATGTTGTCAGAATTTTCCCCTTGCTTCAAACTGGGAAAATATGAGCTGCTCATTTCTTTCAATTCTGATTATTTGGCTCCTTCATTAAAAAAAATCTATGTATTTTCATTTAACCAATATCTACTTATTAATTAAATGATACTTAAAATTAATATATCATAAGTTTGTACTTTAACTCTAGATAGATAGGCAAGGAAATACTGTATGATTTAATTATTCACAAGATTATTATGTTTTCACATTAAACTTATGTACCTTCAATATTTCCAAATATCTGGAGATTTACACTATAGGTCATAGAAAGGTGGTTCAAGTAATGGTGGACACTTCAGGAAGATGGAAAAAGTATAGTATTATTTATTTATTATCAATTGACCATAGAGCCCATAAAAATAAATTCAGCAGATCCCATATGCAGCTCCAACTTTATCTGCCACTTATGGAAGATGCTCTCAAATGAGGAAAGAGTGTGAACAGAACCTCATCTTCAGCATAAAAGTGCACATGGTTACACTGGAAAAAAAGGAGGTGATTTTATGGGAAAAAATTACCAATTTTAATACTTAATATTTTTTCCTCAAAAATAATCAGTGAATACTAGCAACAGAGTAAGAGCCTTAAATTTTGTCTTTTCATTTAAAACTTAAAACAAAATAAAACAACACTTACCTATTATACCAGATCCTATAATCGAGTTGACAACATTAAAAACAGCTGTGGACTGACGACAAGTTTTCCCTTTGTGCTTATGTTCAGAAACGAGCGTTTCTCTGTCATCCAGATTGCTCTATTTTGATATATAAAATGGCAATTAAATATTTACTAGGTCAAATATTAGAAAAGTGTCAGATAAATATGCAATGTAGGATAACGGTAAGAAAATAATGAGAGTAGGATAATAATAATATAACGTATAATAATAATAATAATAATAATAATAATAATAAAGAGCAACAATAACAGCTAGGAACAGAGCATTGTAAACAAATTCCATCCTAAAATGTCCCAATTATAGCTGCACCAAGTTCACGGACTGCTGAATGGAATCCCAGAATACAGGCTCAGTTAGGGAGCCAATGATGCGATTTTGTAAGATTTAAGGGGTATATTGAAAAGTGCCTGCCAAGAAAAAAACAAAACAAAACAAAAGTCAGAGGAAGGTAAAACTTTTTCTCCTGGAGGACTTTCTGCACTGCTAAAACCCAAGGCAGCAGACCTCTGTTGCAGGGTGAATGAAACTGGAAGGGACCTGGCTTCAGAAGCTGCCCCAGTCCCCAGCTTTACCTGAGGCAGGATGACGGGCCCCTGCGCCTGGTAGCCCATGGCTGCAACAGAGTCCTCGGCAAGCGGAAAGCTTGCGGGCCTGGGAAGCCCACTCTTGCTCTCCCAGCCTCCCCTGCGACCTCGCACATCCGGGGGCCCGCGCGGCGGGAGAGGGGAGAGAGCGGTCCCGCGGCCGCCCCTGGCCCCACCTCCGCAGTT
This sequence comes from Panthera tigris, assembly GCF_018350195.1. Taxonomy (NCBI): domain Eukaryota; kingdom Metazoa; phylum Chordata; class Mammalia; order Carnivora; family Felidae; genus Panthera; species Panthera tigris. The sequence continues at coordinate 152,798,070 of NC_056667.1, forward strand.
CAGCGGGGGCGCGGGCTGCAGCCCAGAGCTTTCTGGGCTGCAGCAGCCCCGGATGGTTTCTTCTGGGAGCTCGTCCAGCCAATGCACCCTCCTTCTCAGGCAGGATGCTACACGGGATGCTTCTGATCTGGGCAGCCCTCTCTCCCCTCACCAGTCTTTCCCCACCCGCGCCCCACCTCCAGTTGGAAAGTACAGTTTGTTCTGTGCTGCCCTACCCAGACTGTGCTAAGAGATACGATGGCTTCATTTTAGTCCACTCCAAAGTTTGCTAGCTGCTGCTCTTTGGATGGAGTCTTACGTCCAGGTAAGAACGCAGTAGCACCCCTGCTCCCATGGAGCATCTTTTCTATTCCCACCACCTCCTCCTCCCTACACATCTTCTGTGTTAGAGAGGACAGACGAAAATGTAGGACTTTTATTTTAAATGGGAAACAACCAACCCAACAAAAAACTTTTCTAGAGTTTCAGCAAACTTGATTACTGAGCATGCTTTGGTCGAATGTTTCCTGATGACTTTTCGGAAAAGGAGACTTAAGAGTGGAAAAGATGGATTCATGATGGATTCAGGTAGTGAATCTTAAAAACAGGGAAGTGGGAGGTGTAAGGAGGATGGGAAAGAGAAAGCACTTAGAATACATGAGATAGAATCTTCATGGTCACCTATTCACTCTTACATTACAGATGAGGAAACTGGCCCAGGGAATATTCAAATCACAAAGGAATCCTATAGAGAAAGGTTTGAGGGACAGTAAGAGTGGTGGTAATATAATACAAGTACTTATCAAATGCTTATTAAAGAAGTCCTTTTACTTAAAATCAAGAAACATTTTCAGAACATGAAAAAACTGAAGAGGATTATAAAATAAGTTCTATATCAAACTGAATGTTAACATTTTGTCATATGTTCTACAAAAATAAACATTTAGTATTGCGATAGAAACCCCTTCGCCCATCCCCATTCCTTTCTCTTCATCCCTGATGTCATCTAATTAATGAAATTGGTGTGTATCTTCCTATCCATACTTATATTTTAATTCTTTCATTTGTAGTCATAAATAATAAATAACATTGATTTGTGTGTTTTCAAGATTTACAGAAGATGGTCCCATATTGTACATGTTATTTTCCCCCTAGCATTAGTGTTTGTTTACCCAATATACAGTTTTCAAGATGTATTATGTAGATGTGAGCAGGACAGTTTATTTATTTTATTTCTCACAGTTCGGTTAGCCATGCTCCTACTGAAAGACAGATGTTAAGGTTGTTATAATTAATTAAGATTGTTAAAGTTCTCATTTTACACCCTTCTGGTATATATTGAATGACAGATTTTCTAGCAGTAGAATTGTTAGGAACTAAGTCATGCATATTTCAACTTCACAAAATATTCCCAATTGCTCTACAAATTAGTTGTACCAATTACACTTCTACCAGCAGAGATGGGACTCCTATTTTTCTGCACTGTCTACCACACCAGGACTTTGTTGTTTCCTTGTTTTAAGTTTTGTTGTTCTGATGGGTTTTACAATGCTATATAATTATTGTACAAACTTGTATTGTCCCAATCTATAGTGCAGTTGAGAATCTTTTTATAATATTTGATGAATGTAATTAAATATTTAGGTTGTCCTCTTTGTGAATTTCATTTTATATCTTCTACCCTTTTGATTTTGGTTGTTAGTCTTTTTTTTCTTATTGATTTGTTTGAGTTATTTATATATTTGGCTTGCCAACTTATGTCAGTTACATATTTTGTACATATCTTCTCCCAGCCTTTTTTTTTTTTAACTGTTTGTGGCAGTTTTTTGTTAAGCAAAATTAGTAATTGTGACATACTCAAAATTAGTAATCTCAATCCCAATACAATTCATTAAGAGGAAGAAAATTCCAGCATTATTTTACTAAAAAATATAGATTCAAAAATTCCAAGTAAAGTATTAGCAAATTGATGCTAACAGTGTATGAAAAATTAACAATATCATGACCAAGTTGGGTATACCCCAAGTATGAAAGGATGGCTTAACTAAAAAAAATCTATAAATGTAATTTTGCACATTAATAGATTATAAGAGAAAACCATGTAATTATTTTACATATCATTATGTGATTTTTTTTTTCCTCTTTACCCTGTTGATGTGATGGATTACATTAATTGATTTCTGAATTTTGAATTAGCCTGGCATACCTGGGATAAATCCCACTTGGCCATGGTGTATAATTCTTTTTGTACACTGTTGGATTCAATTTAATTGAAATTGAATAATATTTAATTGAACAATATTGAAATGATTCATTATTTTGTTGAGAATTTTTGAATCTATGTTCCTGAGAGATATTGGTCTGTAGTTTTCTTTCCTTGTTATGTCTTTGGTTTGGTAGTAGGTCAGTGCTGGCTTTGAATGAGTTAGAAAGTAGTTCTTTTGATTCTATTTTTTGAAAGCAATTGTAGAGAGCAGGTATAATTTCCACCTTAAATCCTTTGTAGAATTCGCCAGTGAATCCATCTGGACCTGGTAGTTTCTGTTTGGGAAACTTGTTAATTATTGATTCAATTTATTTAACAGATACAGGCCTATGCACATTGTCTATTTCATCTGTAAGTTTTGGCAGATTGTATTTTTTAAGGAATTGGTCCATCTCATTTAGGTTATTAAATTTGTGGGCATTGAGTTGTTCATAGTGTTCCTTTATTATCATTTTAATGTCCATGGGATTTATAGTGATGTCTGAAATTGCTAATTTGATTTCTGAAATTACAAATTTGTGCCCTCTCTCTTTTCTTATTTAACCAACCTATAGGCTTATTTATTTTGTCAGTGTTTTTAAGAACCAGCTTTTGGTTTCATTGATTTTCTCTATTGATTTCCTATTTTCAATTTCATTCATTTCTTTTTTAATTTTTTAACTATTTTTTGCCAACTTTGGATTTAATTTGCACTTGGTTTTCTAGTTTTCTAAGGTAGAAACTTAGATGTTTGATTTTAGCTTTTTCTCTTTTCTAATACATGCATTGAGTGCTATAAATTTCCCTGTAATCACTGTTTTTACTACATCTCACAAATTTTCATAAATTATATTTTAATTTTTAATATAGTTTAAAACATTTTGAACTTTCTCTCGAAATTTTTTGCTTGACCCATGTGTTATTTAGAAGTGTGTTGTTTAATCTCCAAATATTCGGGATGTTCTGGCTGTTCGTCTGTCATTAATTTCTAGTTTAATTCTGTTTGGGTCTGTTAGCAGACCTTGTATGATTTCTATTCTTTTAAAGTTGTTAAGGTGTGTTTTATAGCCCAGAAGGTCATCTATCTTGATGAATGTTCCATGTGTGCTTGAGATAAATATGTATTCTGCTGTTGTTGGGTGTAGTTTATAGACATCAATGATATTCAGTTGATTGATTGTATTTTTTGAATACAACTATGTACTTACTGGCTTTTTGCCTGATGGATGTATCAATTTCTGATATAGCTAAAATCTTCAACTATAATAGTATATTTATCTGTCTTTTTTTGTAGTTCTATCTTGCCTCACATATTCTCATGCTCCATATTAGGCAAATACATGTTAAAGATTGTTATGAGTCTTGGAGAAGAGACCCCTTTATCATTATGCAATTCTCTTCTATCCCTGATAACTTTCCTTGTTCTGAAGTCTACCCTGTTGAAATTAGTATAGCTACTCCTGCTTTCTTTTGATTAATATTAGTATAGTATATTACCATTCATTTACTTTTTTAAATTTATTTTTCTAACATTTATTTTTATTTATTTATTTTTATTTTTGAGACAGAGAGAGACAGAGCATGAGGAGAGAGGGGCAGAGAGAAAAGGAGATACAGAACCCGAAGCAGGCTTCAGGCTCTGAGCTGTCAGCACAGAGTCCACCATGGGGATTGAACTTGTGAACCACGAGATCATGATCTGAGCCCAAGTTGGGCACTTAACTGACTGAGCCACCCAGGAGCCCAAGCCATTCATTTACTTTTGATCTATACATGTATTTATATATGAAATAGGTTTCTTGTATACAAAATATAAGTCTTTTTTTTTATTCACTCTGACAATCTCTGTCTTTTCACTGATTTTCAAAGTGTTAGTGATATCGTTGTTTTAATATCTACCACATTTATTTGCTTTTTTCTGTTTGTTGCTCCTGTTCTTTGTTCTTATTTTTGTCTTCCACACTTTTTCTGTCTTTTATGGTTTATTTGAGAATTTTGTATGATTCCCTTTTCTCTTCTTTCTTAGCATATGAGTTGTACTTAATTTTTTACTCTTTTAAGTGGTTGCCATAGAATTTACAAAATACACTTACACCCAATCCAAGTCCACTTTAAAAAACACTATATTGATTTATAGGTAGTGCAAGTACCTTGTAATAACTTAAAATCCTAATTTCTCTCTCCCATCCTTTGTATCATTTCTGTCATTCATTCACTTATACATTAGGATACATACATTTATTACACCTATAAGCATATATGATTGGATACATTGTTGCTCTTATTTGAACAAATTAGTATCTGTTAGATCAATTAACAATAAGAAAAATACTTTTTAAAGTTTATTTATTTTGAGAGAGAGAGAGTGGGAGGGGAAGAGAGAGAGAAGGAGAGCAGAGAGAGAGGGAGAGAGAGAGAGAATCCCAGCTCTGTGCTGTCAGTGTGGAGTCCGATGTAGGGCTCAAACCCATGAACCCATGAGATCATGACCTCAGCTGAAATCAAGAGTCAGATGCTTAACCAACTGAACCACCCAGGTGCCAGAAAAATAAGTTTTTATTTTACCTCCACTTACTTCTTTTCCAATGTTCTTCTCTTGTTTATGTAGATCCAAGTTTCTGACATATCATTTTCTTCTCTCTAAATAACCTATTTTAACATTTCTTGCAAGGCAGGTCTACTGGTAACAAATTCTCTGAATTTTGTATTTTTCTTTCACTTTTGAAGCATATTTTTTTCAGGGTACAGAATTCTAGGTTGGTGAGGGTTTTTTTTTTCTCTCAATACTTTAAAGATTTCACTCCACTCTCTTCTTGCTTGTATAGTTTCTAAGGAGAAGTTTTATATAGTTCTTATGTTTGTTGCTCTATAGGTCAGGTGTTCTGTCCCCCTGGCTTTTTTCAGAACTTTATCTTTGATTTTCTATAGTTTGAAAATGATATTCCTAGTTGCAGTTTTTGCATTCTATCCTCCTTGGTGTTCTCTGTGCTTGCTGGATCTGTGGTTTAATGTCTGATATTAATTTGGGGAAATTCTCAGTCATTCTTGTTTCAGTATTTCTTCTGTTCCTCTCTTTCTTTTCCTTCTGGTATTACTGTTATGTGTATGTTACACCTTTCATAGTTGTTCACAGTTCTTAGATATTCTGTTCTGGGTTCTTCTCGTCTTTTTTCTGTTGACTTTTCAGTTTTGGAAGTTTATATTTACATAGCCTCAAGGTCAGAGATTATTTCCTCAGTAACATCTGGTCTACTAATAAGCCCATTAAAGGTATTCATTTCTGTTACAGAGGGTTTTCTTTTTTATCACTAGCATTTCATTTTGGTTCCAATTCTCTGCTGATATTGCCCATTGATTCTTGCATGTAGTCTACTTTATCCACTAGAACTGTTAGCATTTTAATTATAGTTGTTTTAAATTCCTTATCTGAGAATCTTAACATTCTTTTTGTATCAGAGTCTGATCTCGATGCTTTCTCTGTCTCTTCAGACTGTGTTTTTTGCCTTTTGGTAGGTCTTATAATTTTTGGCTTGATAGCTGGACATGATTTCCTGGATAAAAGGAACTTCTATAAATAGGCCTTTAGTGATGTGATGGTGAAGAGGCGGGAGGGGAAGCATTCTATAATTCTATGAGTAGGTCTATGTCTTTAGTGAGCCTGTACCTCTGGATTGTGAACTCCACATGTGTTTCTCAGTACTCCCTCCCCCTTAGGTGGATAGGATGGTTAGAGGAGGTAGAGTTATTTATTTTCTTTCCCCCAGGTCAATTAGGCTCAGATAAAACAATAGCAGGCTAGGCTCTGGTTAAATAGCTTTTCCTGAGGGCAGACCTTGTTAAGAACAGAATGCTCTCAATATTTAAAAATGATTCCTTTCCCCTCCTCCTGCAATAAACAAGAGGGGATTTTTCTTCAGTATTTATTGTGAGAACCTGATTGAGCTCCTGGAGGTAAAATTCACAAAAGTATGGGGACCCCTGATAACTGGGTCTCCCTGGACTTTTTATCTCTCAGACATGTAATGCTAAGCCTCCAGCAATTCATCAATTATAGTTTAGGTTTCCCTACCTTGGCACTGGTTCCCATGGGGGTTAGTGATTCTCTGTATTTGTCTGTTGGTCTGTCTAATTTTGGGAGACATCAGTTTGCCCTATGACCTCACTTCCCTGAAGGATCTAAAGAGTTGTTGATTTTTCAGTTTGGTAAGCCTTTTACTTGTTTTTAAGATGGATTGACTTTTTCCAGCTTTTTATATGCTAGACTAGTTTTCTAAAGAAACTGGAAGTTCTTTATCCATATTTTAATGTTTATTCATTTTTGAGAGAGAGAGAGAGAGAGAGAGAGAGAGAGAGAGAGAGAGAGAGAGAATGAGTGGGGGAGGGGCAGAGAGAGAGGAAGGCACAGAATCCAAAGCAGGCTCCAGGCTCCGAGCTGTTAGCACAGAGCCCGACAAGGGTCTCAAACTCATGAACCATGAGATCATGACCTGAGCAGAAATCAGACACTTAACCGACTGAGCCACCCAGGTACCCCTATTCATATTTTAATGATCTTTCTTAAATACCTTTTTTTTCTAATTTCAAAAGTATTATTTTTTATTATAATTTCAAAAGTACTATGTTCTCAATGAGAAGACATGAAAAAGTAGAACACAGAATGACTGGAAATCCTCTCATGTAGAGGTAAACACAATTAGTGTTTTAGAACCCTGCAGTTTACTCAGATTGTACAATGTTTGATGTGCAGGGTAAGTGCATATTCACCTGCACAGAGACAGTTCTATTGTGTCTGTCTTAGCCCCAGATAAAACCCATGGGAGCCAAACTTTCAGGAATGTAGATAGAGAGCCTTAATTCGAGCTTTTTTATCAGATTATATAATTATGTAATAGTATTCTGTGCTTGTGGAGGATTATTACTTTTCTTTATTATTTGGTTATAGTCAAACTAGATGACCTCCAAGAGCACCTAGCTCTCTCGGAAATAATCAGAGAAGCCACTATCTTGGCAGAATTCCGAACTTACAGAGTTCTTTTCTGTCGACTAACCTGACTCCTTTCTGACATTGTTACAGCTCAAGTTTGTGTGAGACTAGAGGTAACAATTTTCAATCCACATCCTTGGGGAAGTTCCTTTTTTTTCAACCTTGGAAAGGAGTCTAGAAGAGAGGCAATTTCATCTTTTTGTAAAAATGTATGCTTGATACTCTCCATCTTATTAGGTTACTGGCTTAGTCACTATTAACAGCACCTTAATATGCAGAGTCTCAAACAAGGTAGACTGCTTTCTTTCTTGTTCAGCTTTCCAGAGATGGAGGTCTTCAGTCTTTAGAGGTCTGGAAGGACTTTTCAGATACTTTTGGCTAAATAGTCAAGATGTATTATTTCTTTTTATGGATTAATCATCTTACAAAATCATTCTTATAACTATCTTTTATGACCTGTATATTGCTCCTTATCAAGAAATATTTTTGTGGTGCCATGTTATTATTATTTCATAGTTAAGGTATTTTTGATGTTTTATAACTGTAATTATTAGAATTTGGTAAAGTTACTATGTTGACATTTCTGGTTTGGAGTAGGGGGAGGGCACACTGAGGAATGAGTTAAAAATAGTGTGACTGTAAGACCTGGTTTTCCCAAGGCAGTGCTTGCTTCACCTTCTTGTTCCAATGTACTTATGAATAGCATCTTTTTCATTCTCAAATGTGTCCCAGTTTGGAAGATAGGCTACAATATCATGCTACAAATGCACTTGGGGGTGGTAAAACCACCTAATGTCTGCATAGCACTTCATGGTTTTCTCTAGTGATGTCCAAGTTGACATGGAATGGAAGATCCCAAAACACATTTTTTTTTCTTAATTCTTTAGTTAGTGTAGCAGATCAGGAGTTTTGGCTGTGGAATCAGAAGAACCTAGGTTTGAACCAAATCTCAAGGGATCTTGGCAAGTTGCTTAGTTTTTTGAGCCTTAATTTCTTTATTTGTACAAAGGGGAAAGAAAACAGTACCTCTTTCATAGCAGTAGTTGTGGGAATTAAATGAGATAACCTATGTGTATTAGTTTCCTATGGCTGTTGTAACAAAGTACCATACACTGGGTAACTTAAAACAGCATAAATTTATTCCTGCAGTTCTATGAGCTTACAGTCTGAAATCAAAGTATCAACAGGGCTATACTCCCTCTGAAACCAATAGGGGAGAATCCTTTCTTGCCTCTTCCTAACCCCAGGTAGTTTGCCAACAATCTTTGATGTTTTTTGGCTTGTACGTGCATCACTCCAACATTTCATCTTCACATGACATTCTCTCTGTGTGCCTTCACAGACTCTTCCGTCCATGCATGTCTGTGTCTTTGTCCAAGTTCCCCTTTAAAAACATTTTTTTTTTTTAATTTGAGAGAGAGAGAGAGAGAGAGCAAACACGAGCAGGGGAGAGGGACAGAGGGAGAGAGAGAGAATCTCAAGCAGGCTTCATGCTTAGTGATCACCCAGGGATCATGACCTGAGCTGAAATCGAGTCGAACACTCAACTGACTGAGTCACCCAGGTGCCCCCCAAGTTTTCCTTTTTATAAGGACCTCAGTCATATTGGATTCAGTCCCATCCTAATGACCTCATCTTAACTTGACTACACCAGCAGAGATCCTATTTTCAAATAAAGTTGTATTCTGAGGTACTGGGTCCAGTCACATTCTGAGTCCGTATTGAGATTAAGACTCAACATATCTTATTCAGGGACACAATTCAATCCATAATGACATTTTAAAGTACTTTGTTAGTGCAAAATTGCATAATGTGGAGGGGGTTTGGGTTACTATATCAGAAACTGCCATTTGGCTATAAACAGCTGTTGTCTCTACTTCCACCATGATAGAGCCTCTTATTTTTGTCTGGGCCATGGCCACCATTCCTCCTAGAAAGAGGAATGAAATTCACATCTTCACTTACAGCTGGTTGTGGTTAAGTTCTGACCAGGAGGATATCATTGGAATGAATGTCCTTAAAGAGGAGGTTACTATTTTTTAACTCTCTTTTGTTTCTTCATATTGGATGGAGTGCAGAGACATGATGATTGAAGCTGGAGCTTTATCCTGGAACAACCACCTGTTGGACCTAGTGAAGATGGCTGGGTGACAAGACAAAGGGGCCTGAGCCCCTGCTGGATATGTCAATCTGGATTATTCAGGTAATGTGAGAAGGAAATAAACTTCAGTCTTGTTTCTGTCATTTATAGACAAATCTAATCCTTATTAATTATCACACCTCCTCTGGGTACCAAAACTGTGATTGCAGTTGTCAAATAAGATTCATCCAATTCAGATATTTATGTATAACAGCCCCTAAAGAGGTTTTTTAATGGAGGCCCTTGTGGAATAATAAGAGGGTTCACTGTGCTTAAACTCTATATTAATAAATGTAGGCAGTTTACTATTTATTCATATGTAATAAACTAGAAGCCGTTAGATCCTGATATTTTTAGTTTTGCCTCACTACAAACTGATAAGAACCTTGGCTAATATATACTCTCTCTGTCAACATGTCGTAGGTTCCCTCTGTGTCCCATGTTGGTCTTATTTTTAGGTACGTAGGTGTCTGCTCAGCTCTGGTTGCCCATGTCTTGCTTCAGGGTCTGCTTCTCTTACCACAGAGAGTCATTGGTCTTTGATTATTAACCTGAGGACTGACCCAGAAAAACTGCATCTCTGACTCTGCCTTGAGGGCACTTTTGGTATCTTCTGCCCTAGTGCTGACGTTCTCTACATATGCGATACACAAGGTAATTTTAAGTCTCCACGGAGAAAATATTTGTACTGGGAATAAAAACTCAAGTTTGACCCTTCGTGCTTGCAGCTGAGAATATTTACTTTGTAAGATCAGAACCATTTCCCAAGCTCCAGAAGCTGGAGGTTATAGAGGCTCTTACAGCTTGGTCACTTCATGCCCACTGTAACGTGAACGTGATATGAAACAATAGGCGGGCAAGCTGTGATTGACCCTCAGATAGTGCCAGTTTTTATCACCCATTAATAAATATTCCCAAGCACCCCTCAAGTGACGGAGGTGAAGAAATGAAATTGGCTGCTGCGTACTCTTTAGTCATTTTAGTCAAGGTAATCTATGATGGTTACCCTAGAATAAGAGTTCATTTACCTATTTTGATCTTTCTTTTTCTTTTGTTTTAATAAAGTTCCATTTGCCATATTTTATGCCTGTATCAGTTGAAATAAATTGTGAGTAAGGATACTGTGTATGCCTCGGATAGGCTGCCTAGGAAGACCAGAGATTTGGCAAGATTGTATCAGCTTGACTGTATCAGCTCCAGGACTGGAGCAGAGTAGGGTGGGACCATGGCAGGTGAAGTGTTAGGGACAGCTGTGGCTGTGTGTCCTCTTCTAGCTGGATCACTGCCTTCTCCTGTGTGATGTGTGCCAGAAATACACTTTGTCATGAAAAATGGCTAGTGGGGTTAAAATTAGGAAATGGGAGTAAAGGGACCAAAAAGAACTTGGTGAGTAGAGCCAGAATTGCCCGCAGTGTAGAAATATGGGGCTGGCAAACTTTTTCCACATCTCCTAACCTATGTCTTTTTCTTTCTGGTCCTGGGTAATTTTGTTTGTTCCTAAAATGCAATTTCTATTCCTTAACTTTGTGTTGTATATAATTGTGGACTGTCTGTGGGAATGGTAAGCTACTTGAGGGGAAGGATCACATTTATAGTGTCCTTATTGTTGATGTTATTTTTTCTTCACTAAGCCTAGCATAAGGATTCGTACAATTACTGCTGCTCATTAAAAATGTGCCAAATAGAAGAAATAATCTCAAGAGGAATCAGCTAGTAAAAAGCCTTGTTAAGTGAGAATAAGTTTAATGTGGCTGGAAATAAGGGCTGTCAGGAGAACATTTCAGTAATGAGATTATGATGCTCATTTGCCTTTAGGGCTTCTGAGAAAGGCCCACTTCATCTCCATTTATTAATGCAGTCAGAATATTTAAAAATAATATTGATATTCAATGTTATATATTGAAATTATAAAAACTGGTGATACACAGTTTTCACATGGTTTTAAATGTTTTCATTTAACAAATTAATGCTTTGATTTTAATCCCCAAATATAGTGTGATACCATTCTGCTGTTCATATGGTAATTATAGGATATATTAAAATATATTTATCCATAATGTGTAACATTGGGGTGGTGTTTTAATGGGACATGAGTTTAAAATTGTTTGAGTGACAGATGATTTAATCTCTTTAGTGAAACTGTATGTATAACTTCAGTTAGAGTTAAGTCTAAATCTGAGACTCTTTAAGCCAAATTGAAGACTCAAGCCAAATGATCTTGTCAACCTGTGACAGGCACTGTCTGTCTTACAAATGTTTGGTTGAAATATCTAGGAGCACCTGGGTGGCTCAGTCGGTTAAGCGTCTGGCTTCAGCTCAGGTCATGATCTCGTGGTTCATGAGTTCAAGCCCCGCGTTGGGCTCTCTGCTGACAGCCTGGAGCCTGGAGCCTGCTTCGGATTCTGTGTCTCCCCCTCTCCCTCTGCCCTTCCTCTGCCTGTGAACGCTCTCTCTCTCTTAGGAATAAATAAATAAACATTAAAAAAAAAGAAATATCTAAAAAAGTGTCAAAATATCCCAAATACTAAAAGTTGAAGGTACATATTATCTAGTCATGTTTCGAGAGGATGGTCCACTCATCCTGTATGAAGAGGGGAAAGAATGTACTAGGCTGTACTGCATAGCCCCACTCTGGTCATATACAAGGAAGCTCACGGGTACTGACTAGAAAACAGTGTATGACCCGCTGAATATACTTTTTTGTTATTGTTTGGTTATTGCTTTACTATAAGTAAAGTCTTTGTGTATAGCACTGTATAGGTTGTGAGAGTGAGGTATATCAGCTCTTTACTTTGGAGACAACCTTCATTAAAAAGAAGAATAATTTGACTAGGTGATATAAATGGTACACCAGGTGAGTGAAACAGATCTATTTGCTAGAGCAATTCAGAGGATCGAGTGACCACAAAGACTGTGGTTGGTGGTGAGGGGCATTTAATGGGAGACTGGAAACGCAAAAGTTTAGCCTAGCAAAGATTTAAATTGAAATTGTCAACCTAAATCCTGACCTGGGATCTAAAAAATGAACTACATGCATGTAAGGTGGGAATATGTGGGTTACTTGAAACTCATTTCAAAACAAGTTAGTGCTTACAATTAACAATAAGTTTAAAGTGATTCAACAATGTCATTGAAAAAAGTCTGCTTCCGTTTTAGGCAACAGTACTTGAAATGTATGACACAGAACAAGGAAGGTGGTAGTTCATACCATCTATGTTGGTTACATCACTCATGGAGGAGTATTATTTTCAGCTGCAGAAACCACAGTTGGAAAATTTACAGATAAATGATGATATTTTCAGAAGGGAGGAATCATAATGATGAGAGCTTTCATGAAGCTCAAACAGCTGGAGAATACAAGATTGGTGGATTAAGGGTTTACTCAATATAAGAAATAGCGTTATAATCTAATCACCTAGAAATATATTGGGATAACTTTAGTGATAATTTCTACTAGAAATCTTTAAATGACCAAGGGGCAGGAATGTACTATGAGTGTTGTAGGCAATGGTGAAGGATGGGAAGGGTGCTGGGTATATTTTGCTTGTAAGTAACAGAAACTTGTGTTCCCTAGGAATGGGGAGGGATAGTTGTTAGAAGAATTTATATACTGGATTCAGGACTAGAAACCTGGCAGGGTTCCAGATAGCCCTGGATGTTTGCTTTCTCTATCATGGCTAGCTTATCTTTATCTCATGGAATTCTGGCTTCTCTCTGTGGCTTTATCCATTCTTCTCTTGCAACTGACCAGCTAGACACTTAATTCTCCTAGGTAATTTCTGGAGGAAGTGAGTCTGACATGCTCAACTTAATGCTTTCAGTTCTTGCGCACAGACTTTTTTTTTTCCATGTTTATTTATTTATTTTGAGAGAGAGTGAGTGAGCACAAGCAGGGGAGGGGCAGAGAGAGAGAGGGGGGGGGAGAGAGATAGAGAATCTGAAGCAGGCTCCTTACTGCCATCCCAGAACCCAACACAGGGCTCGATCCCACGAACCATAAGATCATGACCTGAGCCAAAGTCCAAAGTTGGACACTTAGCCAACTGAGCCACCCAGGTGCTCTTTGCTCACAGCCCTTTGAACCACACCACCTCCTGGGATGCTGCCAGCAGAGGGATGTGCTCTTCTTGAGTTAGGTTCCAGTCCCTCATCCAGTCAATAGCCTGATCATTGGATCAGGTACTGTGGCTTCTCTGCCAAGCATTGGGGAATAGCGTTGAGGAAAGTGGTTTGAGCTAAAGGTGGGCCTGGGCAGTGGCCTAAACCATGACCAGTATATATGGAAACACTAAGTAATTTTAAGTTTCTTCTGAAATTTGTAACCCCCCAATTCCATGATGCTACGTAGGATTTGAGTTGGACCTTGATGATTGAAAGTAAGATAAGGGGAGGTTATGGCAATTTCTAATATTGGAAATAAAGCAGAAACATGTATTATTGAGCAAAATAAAATAAGAAAGAGAGGCACCTGGGTGGCTCAGTTAGTTAAGCATCCAACTTTGGCCCAGGTCGTGATCTCACAGTTGGTGAGTTCAAACCCCGCATCAGGCTCTGTCAGCACACAGCCGGTTTAGGATCCTCTGTCCTCCTCTCTCTCTCTGCCCTGTTCTCTCTTTTTCCAAAAAATAAATAAACATCAAAGAGAGAGAGAGAGAGAGAGAGAGAGAGAGAGAGAGAGAAAGGGTTGTTTAGAAATAGATAAGATAGATTCCAGTTAGTTTTTTTTGTTTTAAAATTTATTTATTTTATTTTAATTTTTTTAATATGAAATTTATTGTCAAATTGGTTTCTACACACCACCCAGTGCTCATCCCAACAGGTGCCCTCCTCAGTACCCATCACCCACCCTCCCCTCCCTCCCACCCCCCATCAGCCCTCAGTTCGTTCTCAGTTTTTAAGAGTCTCATGTTTTGGCTCCCTCCCTCTCTAACCTTTTTTTTTTTTTCCTTCCCCTCCCCCATGGTCTTCGGTTAAGTTTCTCAGGATCCACATAAGAGTGAAAACGTATGGTATCTGTCTTTCTCTGTATGACTTATTTCACTTAGCATAACACTCTCCATTTTCATCCACATTACTACAAAAGGCCATATTTCATTCTTTCCAGTTAGTTTTATTATTATTTCTTACTACTTTTTGGTTTGTAATATTGTCTTCTCCTACATGCTTTCTTCCTGTTAACTATGAAGGTACCTACATGCACCATATAATACCATGTATTACTAGACAGAAAGTAGAAATAGTGTCAATTTTCAAAGATATAAAATGTTTTTTTTAAATATAAAGCACTGAGAGTGTTTCATGAAATTGAAAATGATATATTGCAATAAGCAGTTTCATTCTTATCGGTGGCTGATTCTCTCTACAGAAAGCCACATGGGAATATGAAGTGAAAACAAGAATGAAGCAAGCATTTTTTTTTACTTGAATTCTTTTTCTTTTTTTAAAAGACACTTGTTTTTAATTTCATTTCATTTTGCTTTCATTTTCCCTTCCTCACCTATGTTTTTTTCTCACAACTTTTTGAACCTCTCTTGTTCTCAGCGCAAGACTCTTTATGTAAGAGGTTTTCTAGAAAAATATCAGTGTGAACAAAGTAGCCTCTTGCCACACAGCCAGTGAGGAACTCAACCTTATTATAAAAAGTAGTTTTTGAATAGTATGAGCAAGAATGATAAGAATCCATGTGTGTTTGTTCTAAATACTACTACCTTCTTCAGCCTCATGTCCAAAATGGCCTGCATTTCCCTAAGGACTAGGAAGGAGCAGGGTGGACAACAGCCACATTCTCACGACCTTGCTTTGCAGGGACTCAACCCAGATGTGGAGGGAAGCACAGTGCAGTAAAGCCCATACAGAGTCTTTGCCTACGTGACATTGGCTTGACCTTAAATGTCTCCAGTATAAAAGGCAGAAAAAATGGTAATTAAATAATATAAAACATATTGCAATTAAAATGTAAATTATCTGAAAGGAAGAAGCCACGGACCTAAGGATTGGAAATGTAGAATAGTAGCAACAACTAGAATAAATACACTGTGTGCATTGTTGTGTGTGTGTGTGTGTGTGTGTGTGTGTGTGTGTGTGTGTGCGTGTGTTTTAAAATTTAATCATAACAATCTGAGAACTTTTTGGTATGAAGTATATCTCATGCAAAAGCCTATAGAATTTCCGCCTGGGTAATGTTGGTAAAAAATAAGAGCAAAAAATAAGAACAATCTAATAATTTTAAAATACATACTTCCCCTCATGCACGCGCACACGCACACACACAAACACACACACACATCCCAAACTACATGCGGTCAGAGAATGAAAATAAATCATGTGCACTTTTTCCTTTTAACTTAAATAGCCAGTGTTTAGCAGGGTACCATGAGTCCACTGATTTGGCTACAGGAGAAAACAAGTACATTTTTTAATTTGTATATTTTCTGTGCTCTGGTTAGAAGAAATATTTCCTTGTTGGAAATTCCTTTCAGAAAAATTTTCTACTTTAAGTATCATGTGACTGTACATACTTGTTTTATATGTCTCTCTTGTTATTTACTTCCCAAATATTATGGGGAAAGGTATATTTTAAAATAATGTTAAAATGAAATGGAAAACATAACAGACTGAAATCATTAATATCCCACAATCCTGATAAGATTCTGTGTTGGTTCAGGTTATCTTTGGTCACTTTTCTGGTATGCTACTAACTGAAATCCTTTTGTGTGTGATGTGTCAGCTGATAAGATTCAAAAGCAGCAATTTAACTGCTTCAGTGGTTTCAGTGATTATAAAAATATTCACAGTCAGAGAAGCATGGTCCTTAGTAGTTAAATGATTCACAATTCATTTTGCAAGACCCATGGTCCTTAAAGAAGTAGAAAGCTCAGGTCCTGGGATTGATGCTGTGGGGAGCTCAGACCTTCTAGGTGGTCCCTTTGGCTACACAGTACTTCTGGAGAGATGTGTTTGAGGTCCAGAATGTGGTGCAAACATTAAAAAATTTTTCTCATCATGTCACTAGTCAGCCCAAATAAAGTTTACCTTAGATAAGAATCTGTTAATTCCCTTTTTTCCTGCTTTCCTCCTTTTTTCTTTCTTTTTCTTTTCTTTTCTTTTCTTTTCTTTTCTTTTCTTTTCTTTCCTTTCCTTTCCTTTCCTTTCCTTTCCTTTCCTTTCCTTTCCTTTCCTTTCCTTCTTCTCTCCACCAATTTCCTTAATCTTTTCTTCCTTCCTCATCTTTTCCCAGAGACTAGATTCCATTCTGGTGGGACTTGTATCAAGTCTTTACTATTTCTCAGCAGGAGAACTTAGGTCCTTCTCATTGTACTTTAAATACAGTAGAATAAGAAAAAGGTTAACTCTTCTTAACACTATTAGTTGCTACCTACAGCCTAACTCATGTGCACAGTTTCTATTTGCTGTTTACTCCCTCAGAAGCTCCTGGCAAACTGGCTGGCAGTCCACTTTTGAAGTGCATGCTCTATGAGTTTTGAAAAAGATATACATCCTATAACCTCTTGCCAATTAAGATATAGAATATTCCCATCACCCCCTGTGAATTTCCTTGTGCACCTTTACGGTCAATTTTCCTGCATCCCTAAGTCCAGGCAAACATTAATCTTCTTTCTGTTGTTATGGATGAGATAGGTTTTCCTGTTATAAAATTTCATGCAAATGAAATCATATAGTATGTGATTATTTGTGTCTGGCTTCATTAACTTAGGATAATGATTTTAAAATACACTGATATCAATGAGTGTATTATTAGTTCATTAATTTTTGTTGTTGAAGAGTATTCCATTCAACTGATATGGTGCAATTTGCTTATTGATTTGCTTTTATATTGGAGCTTTATTCAGTTTTCAGCTATTATGAAAAGCTGTGAACGTTCACGGACAAGTCTTTGTGTGGACAATTGTTTATTCTTAGTAAATACTTGGTAATTTTAGGTAATATGGTAAATGTATGTTTAGCCTTATAAAATGCTGCAACATTTTACTCTCCCATCAGCATTGTGTGAGTGTTTCAGGTGCTCTACATCCTTTCCAATATTTGATATTGTCAGATTTTTAAATATTAGTTGATCTATACAGTGATATCCCATTTTGATTTTAACTTATATATATATATTTTTTAAATGTTTATTTATTTTTGAGACAGAGAGAGACAGAGCATGAATGGGGGAGGGGCAGAGAGAGAGGGAGACACAGGATCAGAAGCAGGCTCCGGGCTCTGAGCCATCAGCCCAGAGCCCGACGCAGGACTTGAACTCACGAACCATGAGATCGTGACCTGAGCTGAAGTCGGACGCTCAACCGATTGAGCCACCCAGGCGCCCCGATTTTAACTTATATTTAAAGAAATTCTTGAGGGTTATTTATTTATTTTTGAGAGAGAGAGAGCATGAGCCAGGTAGGGGCAGAGAGAAAAGGGGGAGAGAGAATCCCAAGCAGGCTTCACACTGTCAGAGCAAAGCCCACTCCAGGGCTTGAACTCATCAACTGTTAGATCATGACCTGAGCCAAAATCAAGAGTCCGATGCTTAACTGACTAAGCAGCCCAGGTGCCCCTTAATTTGTATTTTACTGATGATTTATGGTACTGAACATCATATATCTTCTTTTATCAAGTATCTTAAAATATTTTTCCCAGCTACAGTATTCACAATATGAAAGACCCAGAATTTAAAGAAAAAATAATTAAAAAGACTATTTCAGTTTAAGTAAACCAACCAAGATTATACAATATGTATTTGGTTAAGCTGATAGACCCAGACTTGGCTAATTTGGAAGTTCATTCTCTGTCCAATACACCATGCAAAAATTTACATAATATCTCATGAAAAGAGATATTTAACAATTGCAATATCCACAAGAATTTATGATTTATGTCAATAAATGTCAATAAATATTTGCTGAACTCATACAAATTAGATATAGAAAATATAATTCATAAAGAATTTGAGTTAAATTTAAATAGTTATCTCATATTTATCAGTTACTGATCATGTTGTCAAAGGGGAGAGCTAAAAATTAATTCTCAAGAATTTAAAAAAGTTGCTTTTTCTCATGTTTTCCAAATATGATTCCAGGCAGTTTGCTCAAGACATTAGTAGTAGTGGCAGAACAAAGATTAGAAACCACACGTTCTCAATTTCAATTTAATTCTCTTTACATTTAAATCTGGATAAATTTAAAACACTGATTTTTCTATAGCATTTTATTGAATTTATGTTTTATTCAGTTACTGTTTTGTCACAATTATTTCTTCCTGTTTATCATTGCAAACTTTAGCTCTGTGATGAAAATAATCATCTTTCAAAATTTATTTCCCTTCATGAGAAAGTTCCAGATAACTTACTGAAAAAAATGAACCTTGAAACAAGTATCTATTTTGGGACACTTGCATATTAGGTAGTATCCTTGTTTCCTACGTTGTTATTATTTTATAAACAGCGAAGGGTTAACCAATTCAGAGATGGATTGCTTAGAAGAGAAGTGTTCTGCGTGTTAGTTTTGAATCCTGTAATTGCGTTTAGCCCTGACACAAATGAGCTGGATGTGTGGTGTTCAACTAACTGGTAGGCTGGGACACCCCGTTGCACAGGCCATCAGTACCATCTCAGTGCTTTGTTAAGATCAAGTAGCCAGTGAGAAACAATTCAATAAGAGTCTCTGGTTTTTACACACAAAAGTTCAGATAAAAAAGTTGCCTGAAGCATGATTCTATTTAAGCAAGGAGATACAGGAAATAGAGCATTATAATAAGGCTTAGATGTCAAGAACAGGAAACTCTTGTAAGCATCACTGATTTGGCCATTTTGATTAAATTGTTTATCAAAAAAACCCCTAAAACCCTCCTCTTTAATATTTGTAACAGAAAAAAAAGGGGAGGGAAGAGCCCTTGAGGCACATTTTAATTATTATTCATCTCTAACACGGCACATTACATTGACAGCTCGTTTTAAGTCTGAATTTTTCTTATTCCTAAGTACTTGGTTTGTGTACTCTCTTTTCATGAATTATAGTGTACAATGAGAAGTGGACTCTCAAATCACTAGATAGAATATGTGATCATCAGTTTAATTTGTAGCCAGTGTTCATTATTCCTCTAGAATTCTTTACTTGAGTAGTTTAATCACAACTTTTAACAACTGACTTGAAATTTAGAGATAAAAGCAATGTCTGGTTTTGGTATCCTTAGTCACAAAAATAGTTGTGGAACAAGCTGTAGACTAAGATAGATGAGCGAATCCTCAAATATCCTATTTTATATGCGTTGAAGAAAGTTTCTTAAAATGTTCCTTTCTCCCTGTACATTTATTAGAAATTTGGGTTGAGGTAAGGTTAAGTAAGGGTTGGTTAGCAAATACTTGATTTCCGGTAGGTGCTTTACCTGTATAACTTTATTGTTGCATCATGGACACTTTTCTCAATGTGTCAACTTACTGGATGTAATTGAATAACCTCATTTATTGTTTACAGTGTCTTTTAAAGGTAGTTAATACTATCCCCAATTTAGAAGTGCTGATAATGAAGCTCTTCAATTTAAGTAGATAAATTATCCAGGGTTAATACAATATGTGCTTAGTTAAGCTGGTGTGGGGGACAGAAATGTTTTCCTGGACTTGAGGATTCTTGGCTGGGTCTGAAAATTAAAGTGACAAGGGCATACTAACAGGAGGAAACTATATGTATTTTATTGAATTTTTACATGTACCTGAAGACCTGACATGACCAGAGTGGGAAGATTTTATTCCCTTTAGACAAAGAAACAATTTGTGAGGAATTGACAAGGCAGAGGGATTTGGGTTAAGGGTAGTAAGTGGTGAAGAAATAACTAGGAAGATGAGGGTTAGTTTAACAAGGTTCGTTTGTACAGATTTCTCAGCCCCAAATTATCCATCTCTGGTGATAAGAATGCCTTCCTTCCTCCTTGTATAGGGAGGATACCTTACACACCTTACACCTGGGAGTTTTATGATCTGTTTCAGGGAAGAAGGGTGAGGTGGTGGGGAGATCTAAGTGACCTTCCTTCTTCTGCCATTTTCTCAAACTCCTTCAGCTTAAGATATTCAGTATGCCAAGGTGCCATATTTTGGGGTAGTGTGTCCTAAACCCTATCACTGGTAAGCCCACCAGAATTAGCTTGGCTAATTCTGAAGCCCATGCTCTGTCCAAAACATTTTGTGTGTGTGTGTGAAATATTTACAAATAGCTCATGAAAGGAAACATTCAACAATTGAGAAATCCATAAGAATTTATGATTTAATATTTATGAAGACCTCTGCAAATCCATAAGTATAAAAGATTTTCAGTTCATAACACCCTATAAAATTATATTTTGTAAAAGGAATAATTCTCAAATATTTACCCAGTTTTTGAAGAGTTAAAATTAGGTTAAAATTTATTGGGCTAAAGTTAATCACCTTTGATATTTACTTATAGTATAATGTTAGTGATGTTTTTATGTTTTAGATCATGTACATATACATTGGAAGACTAAAACCACAACAAATGTTAAATATTTTCTACCAGTTGGTAAAATAAAAGATATCATTTACACATATTCTATAAATGTAAAATATATAATCGAATCATAATCCTTAATTCACAGAGTTGGAAGATTTTGTATTTGAGTAAGTGCAACTTTTTTGATGTTTGGGACAGGGCATCAGAAAACACCTACTTCCTCTAAATATGATCTTCCTCTTTCTTTGTTGCTATGCTTCCTAAGTATTATGGGATTCTAGAGAAGAGATGTTCACTTCAGTTTGTATAAAAGTCATGAGTGAATAAATTCTACAATATGCTTAAAATACTCTGTTTTATGGGAAAACTCTAAAATCCTCATGGATTTACTCAGGGATGTTTAAAGTGTTAATAAAATAATAATATGGAATCTACTTTAAGTCTTTTTTGAAATAAGGTGGGAGTATAAATAAATAATCCAAGTAACATGGTAATTTTTCACTTTAAGTAAAAGGACTGTCAAGGGTTTGATCTTTCTTTTAGGCCTGGTTGTCCTGAAGTAATCTTATCCACACATGAAAAAAAATCAAAGCATTTGAATGAGCTGGCTAAAATTACATGGTTCTTGGTCTAAATAAAGCTCAGTTAATTTATTCTTTAGTTACATGTTGTCCATTAGCTTCTAGTTCTTGGATTCCTTAAGATTAAAGTCTTTTTTTAATTATTTTTAAAATATTTATTTTTTTATTTTGAGATAGAGAGAGAGAGAGAGGAAGGGCATGAAGGAGGGGCAGAGAGAGAGAGAGAGAGAGAGAGAGAGAGAGAGAGAGAGAGAATCCCAAGCAGGCTCCACTTTGTCAGCATGCACTGGATGTGGAGCTTGAGTCCTTGAACCGGGAAATCATGACCTGAGCTGAAATCAAGGGTCAGACGCTTCACCAACTGAGCCATCCAGGCACTTCTCAGATTAAATTCTGATGAATAATTTATCTTCATTTGATTGACAAAGAGACCAATACCTTCTACAAAACAGAACTTTTTCCCTTTCTTTTGAGGAGATTATATATAGTAATATATATGTTATTAATATATTAATCATATGTAATAAATCTTTTTTCTAGTTGCTCAGAACTGATATATTGGAACTAATCAGGAACTAATGTGATGGGGCAGCTACTACCTAGAGAATTACAAGTCTACTGTGGGGAAGACAGAAGACAGGTGGATTTCTCAATCATGAAATATTCTAGTGGAGAAGTGGCTTGTTACTTTTACTCATCACTGATTGGCAAGGACTAGCCCTACCCAACCAAAGGGCAGAGGAAATTCAGTCCTACCATATGGATGCAAGGGGGCAGGAAGGGGGTCAGTTTCTCTACTTTGTGTGTTTATATTAACAAAGAGTCCAGGTTATTCCTTTTACAGATTATTCTGAATTTGGATTTGTCTGATTATTTCTTAAAGATTACATTTAGACAAAATATTTGGGGCAAAAATACTACATAGATGATGATGTATCTTTCTAAAATTGTTTTTTTCAATGTTTATTTTTGAGAGACACAGAGAGACAGAGTGTGAGTAGGGAAGGGGCAGAGAGAGGGAGACACAGAATACAAAGCAGGCTCCAGGCTCTGAGCTGTCAGCACAGAGCCCAACGGGGGGCTCGAACCCGCAAACTGTGAGATCATGACCTGGCCAAAGTCGGATGCCCAACCGACTGAGCCACCCAGGTGCCCGATGTGTCTTTCGAATGTAGACTTCTATAGTTTAAAATTTTAATATTGCCTCTCTTCTGAGAAATGCCCTTACCTTTCAGCTGGCACTCAGATGAAATATGAACATGCTTTTTTTTTTTAACTTGAATTTATCCTAATTTGTGCAAATTTTGAATGTCTTCTCCTGATTTTGTTTTAGTTTATTTGCCTGTATATAGGATAATAAAATTATATTCTTATTCATAAGAAAATAAAGGGAAAGCCTTGAGGTGCCTGGGTGGTTCAGTCACTTCAGTGACCGACTGTGGCTCAGGTCATGATTTCTCAGTTTGTTTGAGTTTGAGCCCAACGTCAGGCCCTGTGGTGACAGCTCAGAGCTTGCAGCCTGCTTCGAATTCTGTGTCTCCCTCTCTCTCTCTGTGTCCCTCCCCTGCTTGTACTCTGTCTCTCTCTCAAAAATAACTAAACATTAAAAAAGATTAAAAAAAAAAAAAGGGAAAGCCTTTCTGATGTAGCTGAAATTGCCTTCAGTTACTCATCTCTTATACTGCACTTTGAGGTGTTAATAATAATTTCCTTCTGTTTAATCCCATTATCTATATTCTTCTGACACAAATCCATTGACATAAATTGTTGAAAACAACTTAATATGTAAAGTACTTAAAATTTCATTTTATTTTATACACCTAGAAAAATAACCTTAAATTAAAAAAAAAAAAATCAGTGTTTTTCTTGGATTCTTTGTGGAAGGTTCAAACCTACCATCACATCTTTCCTCAAAGTGACTTCTCTCAACAAGTTGTAATGGAATTTTGCTTTGTCTAGTGTTGTTGAAACAGAATTGTTTCTCTCTCTCTTTTTCCTTCTGTTTCTTCCTTCTTATACATTTGATCTCTTTTCCACTCACCCCTAAACTAGCAGCCATTGGTCATATGGCTAATGACAAGGGCTCAGAGCTTCACTCATCCCTAGGAAGCTTCCTAAACAATATTCCCCAATAATTGCAAATTTCTAAAGAAACCCTTTGAATTTATTTAGCCTTTCTCTCTTTATCTTTCAGGTTTTCTTCAGTTCAAATTAATTGATAGTTTCTTTTCCCCAAAACTTTGAACTGTATTTTCTTTGACTTCCATCACATGTTATTACATTAGTTCAATGCATGTTAAGTTTCTATGGATAAGCGAACTAGTAGTCAAGTTTTAAGCACTGTAGAAGCTTCATCAGTTCCACTTATGCTGCCTTCTAGATGAGCCTTACAACGTATATTCTAAAGGCAAGACATGGGTTTTTGGCTTGCATTCCCTCTAATGCCTACCCTTCCTTGATTCTCTCCTTCCATCCCTCTTTCCCTCTCTCCCTCCCTTCCAGTATTAGCTTTAAAGAGGAATGGTAACAGAAGAAAACAGAAGGTCTCTAGCCAACTTGTATCTTTTGTTTCTAAGCCACTACTAGCAGCCGTATTAGTCATCGCTCCCCCAGCTGCCCACCATAGTATTTAAATATCCCTCTTCGGGTATATTTTTTCCTGTGTTTCCTTTTCTGCTCCATAGTCATGACTGTGGAGGAAATGCTCTAGGCAACGCCTCCCACACATGACCATATAAATATTTATTAGTTTATTTGTATATCTGTGTTCTGTATAACCTCTACAGCCTTATTTATCAATTATTTCAAATTAAAGAATGGTATGATGGTTGAAAGACCATATCATTGCCGCTGTTTGGATGGTAGAGAGCGAAAACCATCACAAGCCAATGAAAATGTGTGCTTTCTTTTAAAACACTTAAGAGACCTAGTTTTAGAAGGTGTCCTTTCTTTAACGTGTTCAGTGACCCATATTCGATTGGAAATTATTTAAAGCTACTTTAAATCACTTAGGGGTTACATTTTCTCTTTCAGTGTATTAGTCAAATGCATATTTTCTTGAGTGTTTTCTAGGCACCAAATACTGAATCATACACTGGGAATGAATGTGAAATGGGCCCAGCTACCACGCACTTCATAATGTGGCTTAAATTAAACAAAGAATGGTTTCACAATAAATACTAGATCCTAATAAAAGCTCGCTGTGTGCTGGGACTTAAAAGCTTGCTGTGTGTGTACATTTAGATAAATGGTTTAATCTCTCTGGACCTCATTTCCTCCGTGTAAAATGGAAAGGTTGAATGAAACGATATTTCACATTATCTAACACTATAAAATTATTTCATTAGAGGATGTTCTGATCCTGGGCCTGATTGCCCAGGCAGATCTGTCCTTTGCGCCTCTCCCGCTCTGCTCTGTACTAGGAGGGTACAGATGATCCCCTGCAGATCGACCCTAACTGGCTTAGTAGCAACAGGATTAAGTCAATTTTGGGAGACGGGAGGGCAAGGGAAGGGAGAGGGGGAAATCAAGACACTCTCTTCTCTCAGCCTGGGATGGCTTCTCTAGGGGCTTTATCTCCTCTGTGGCTCCAGCCTCACTGGATCCTGATGTACCTAGTTTCCTTAGGGCTGTCCTGGCCTCTTGGTTCTAGTAATTGCATGTTTTCCCATTGTGCCTCCAGCTTAAGGATGGTAAAGACTTCCTGCTATTGCCAATGCCCAGGCTTATTATACAGTTCCCTGTGTAACTTTTAGCCTCTCCATTCTCCATGGACCACCTGTGCTTTCCATTCCTTCTGTGAATACTAGAGATGGTTTCTGTTTTCCTAGCTAGACTATGACTAGTCCACAGTGTTTACCTCCTATTTGCTCAAGAGCATTGAAAGGACTTTAAATAATTGAGAAAGAAACACATAAGCATGGATACATTAACTGAACTGGCCCAAACTTGTTCCTACAGTGGACGTTGGCATCGAAAGAAATGTTTGTTTTATATGCCTCCAGGTCCAATACTGAGGGACATAACAGGATCCACTTTTTCATTGAAGCTGCCATGTTGAATCTCCTGACAGGGTCCATGTAAATCAAGGTGGGGGAAATCTTTCGTGAAGAACTGCATGGTTCTTAGGGCAGTTGGCTTTATTATGGCCTCTACATCTATCAAATGCTTTGCTTTTCCACCAAAAGTACTAATTAAAAATAAAATTATGGTGCACAATATATTAGCAATTTAACGTTTTGGTAAGAGAACAAGATGTACAGCACTCTTTTGAAAATGTTTAATGTTTATTTATTTTGAGGGTGTGTGCACGTGTGCATCCACACAAGCAAGTGGGGGAGGGGCAGAGAGAGAGAGGGCACAGAACCTGATATGGGGCTCAGTCCCACGAACCATGAGATCATGACCTGAGACGAAATCAAGAGTCAGATGCTGAACCAAATGAGCCACCCATGTGCCCCCAGAACTCTTTTTTAAATACTTAGGCATTGTGTTCTTCTGACATCTCTTTTATCTCCATTGCCTGTAGGTTGCTAAGATGTGTTCTTCATTTTTAGCAGTTTCATTGAGAGAGGACAAGAATACAAACTGAGATAATTTTAATTTTACTTTAAAAGGGTATGCAGTTGTACTTCTCTTGTGGAGATATTCTTTAATTTATTTCCCCCAAAGGGAGATGAGATAAAAATTGACTCTTGCCTCCCTCCCTCTCCCCCATTTTGGATATAGATGTAAGAGGGAGAGAAATTCATGGTGATTGAGTGACAACGAAAACAATGGTACCATTGCTGATATGTTGAGAGTCCCAGAGGGAGGAACTAGGTGGACATAATGAGAATGTCAGCATACTAATTCCTGTGGCAGGTGATTTAAAACACACAGTCGATAGCTTAAAACAACACAAATTTATTCACGCACAGTTCTGGAGGCCAAAAGTCTGAAATCATCATCACTGGACTGAAATCAAGTTGTCAGCAGGGCCGCACTCTTTCTGGAGGCTCTAAGATGGAATTTATTCCTGGTCTCTTCTGGCTTCTGGTGACTGTGGTATTCTTTGGCTCGTGGCCACACCACTTCAATCTCTGCCTCTGCAGTCACATTGCTTTCTCCTGTTCTGTGGTGAAATTTCCTTCTGCCTTTCCCTCATAAGAGCACTTGTGATTGCATTTAGGGCCCACCTAGACAATCCATGATAAACTCCTCATGTCAAGATCTTTTGTCATATTTGCCTAGTCCCTTTTGCCATGTAGGGTAATATTTATAGGTTCAGGATTTAGGATTGGTGTGTATTTGGAGGCCTAGTACAGTGAGGTAAAGTGCATAGAGAGCTGATGTGGGTTTTATTTGTACATCTCTAAGACCCTCAGGAGACAATGACTGAATCAGGGCTAACTCCTGGCATTAGGGCTAAGAAAGAACTTTTAAGCATTGGAGAATAGTGATTACTTCTTAACCTCCTGGGTTGCACATTAGATCTGGAAAGAATGTACCCTTTGGGCTGGTGGAGTAAAAATACTACTTTATCAAAACATAACAATTTTAATATTTGTTCTGTGGATGTTGTAGAAAAGTGTATATTCTCTGTATAAATGTAAAGCTTAATCGTGCCTTTGAATGATATTTTATAATTCTTCTTACAATTTTTATAATTCTTCTGAAATTCTGTTTCATGTCCTTGATATATCTATTAGAGCCACATTAAATTTTAACTGAAATCTTCCTTTCTTTCTTAATAGTTTATATTGTATGTATTTCTCTACCGTATGGATTGTTCATAATTATATTTACATTGTGCATTGTGACTTTTATACATCTATAAAATACTACATATAGTATAGTTACACATCTACCCATTTCATAGTTTTTGCCACAATACATGATACTTTGATTCTAATTTCTCTACCTCTCTTCTCCTCTGATGTTTTAATATTCATTTTGACTGGAGAAATTTTCAAAACCTCTTTAATTTCCAACATTTCTTTGTCATTTTGTTTATATGTACTCTTCTTTTAATAAGCAGTGACTTTGATTTCCCTTACGATGCCATCTGATGGTATTTTCCTTTTAAGTCATTTACATATACCATAAAAAGTGACATATGATCTTATTTCGCCATTTTATTTTATAATTTATGGTTTATACTTATTTTCTTCTCCCCTATGTATTATATATCATTGAAGATTTTCTTTGTTCCTTTTAGTTATTTTTTTCCTACAAGTATTTGTAGAACATACAGTACATTTGTCTCATTTTAAGTTCTACAGTGTTTAGCTTTAATATATGCATAGTTAAAATACATATAATATGTATACATATTTTACACATATTGTATACATGTATAACTTAATAAATACATAGATTAATATACAAAATATGTAGTTCTTATTGAAGTATAATTGATGTACAATGTTGCATTAGTTTCATGTATATATATGTAATTTTAAACCAATGACGAAAATACAAGATTTCTACTGATCTCATGAGACTCATATACTTACCTTCCCCTTTTCTCCTCCCTCCTAACATGTATTAATTAATTAATTAAGATTTATTTAAATTCTTTGACATTAAGACTTTCTTTTTTAGTATTGTATATGTTCTTTCCCAAGAAATATTTTTTATAGATTAATTATATAACAAAGCTGTGCTAAAAACTACCAATTAAAATTTAATGCTAATTTTATTTTATTTTTTAAATATTTTCTTTTTTCTAATGTTTATTTATTTTTGAGACAGAGAGACAGAGTGAGAGCAGGGAAGGGACAGAGAGAGACACACAGAATCTGAAGCAGGCTCCAGGCTCTGAGACGTCAGCACTCACAAACCGTGAGATCATGTCCTGAGTCAAAGTCGGTCACTTAACCAAATGAGCAACCCAGGCACCCCTAAAATTTAATGATAATCTTAATGGGTACATTACACATTACCAATTTTTTAATACCATATCACCTCTTGTGATTTTGTAGTTTTTATTTATTCTTTTCATCAGCTGTAGATCAGCTGTGGTATTTTTTCAGACATCAGTACTTTTTTCCCCCAAAAGGGTCAATGGGGCCTCACACTTTCTGATTCCTTCTCACCGTAACAAAAGTTTGGCTAGGTTAAGATTTTTTTTTATAAGTAAACATAACGCCCAGTGCAGCACCCAACATAAGGCTTGAACTTATGACCCTGAGATCAAGACCTGAACTGAGATCAAGAGTCGGATGCCTAACTGACTGAGCCACCCATACGACCCTAGGTTAATATTTTATCACCATAAATTTTTTTCTCTGCATAACTCAGTAGACCAGTCTTATTCAAATAATGTGATTCTTGGGCCATCTGCCTCAGAATCTATGGAGATAAGGTCCAGGAATATGCATTTTAAACAAGCTTTTGAGTAACTTCACAATTTAAGAACTATTTGCATAGAAATCACTCTTAGCACTACTAAAATTTAGTATCATAAAAAGAATGTGTAATTTTAAGTCCCAACTATTTTTCCTTTTGTATGTTATTTGTAGTTTCTGCCTGTAACACTTATTATCCTTGAAAACCAAAGATATTTCAAAGATATTTGTAGCTGTGGGCTATCCTATATTGATTTTGCTTGATTGGCTCTTTCAAAATAGGAACAAATATTTGTCTTAGCATATTTTTTTCTATTCCTTCCTGATTATTCCTTCTTTCCCTTCTTCCTTTTATATGTGTCTTGGATCTTTTCCATTTAGTGAAAAAAGTAAATTTTTTTTTACTTTTTGTTTGAAATCATTCTAGATTCACGGTGTGTTGCAAAAATAGTACAGAGAAATGTCCTGTGTGCTTCATCCATATACCTTCAATGTTTATTCCTTATATAACTGTATTACAGTATCAAACCAGGGTGTATGCATAGCCCTGTGCCATTCTGTCCCATGCATAGATTTGTGTAATCACCACCACCATCAAGATACAGACAGAGCTATTCTACCAACACAAACATCTTCCTCTCTGTGTACAGTCATGACACTGAACCCTTACCATCCGTAGCCCCCGGCAACCACTAACCTGTTCTCAACTGATATAATTTTGTAATTTGAGAAGGTTATATAAGTGGAGTCAAATAGTATGTGACTTTGAGATTGGCTTATTTCACTCATCATAATGCCCTTGAGAGCCATCTGAGTTGTGGAAAGTATTAACAGCTCATTCCCTTTTATTGCTGAGTAGTATTCCAAAGTATGGATGTACCACAGTTTGGCAAAGCTCTTAACTTCTATATTATCTTCAACTACATCCTCTATCCTTTTAGTTCTCAAAGAGTTTCTCAAGTTGACTTTATAAATTACCCACACACACCCTCTATCATTTAAAGGAGTCAATTTACTGTTATTGTTTCTGTTTGCTTTCTGAATGTGATATACACATTTTTGTCCTTATGAAGTTAATCGTAGTGATTTAGATTTTTCTTTTTAAAAGGTTTAGTGATTCTCAAATCATTTTAATATAATAATTGTAATTAAAGTATTAATATATTGTTGATAATATAAATTATGTTTTAAAAAGTATTTTTGTGTTTCACGGAGACAGTATAGCAGAGTGGCTTAGAAGCATAGATCTGGACTCCCGCTGCTCTGCACAAATCCAAACTGCCATGTTAAAACTGGAGCACCTTTTGATGAGAGCCGGCTGTGAACATATTTGCTGCTAGGTGGATTAACAAGGCTGAGGTTCATTAGACAAAAGACAGATGGCTAGTCAGTGAGGTGAGTAAATATAAACACCAGGTGGGCAAGTGGTCACCAGCTAGGTTATTTAGGACTCTGCTGTTTTTCTTTTGTTATCTGAAGGTTTGGTAAGCCATCCTTCAGTCTGTACCAGGTGGAATTAACGGAAACTGTCATCCACCACTGGAATGAGTATATTTGAAATAAGAACCAGGATTATGCAGTGTGAGTGGGGTGTTTGAGAAGATGAGTACTCTGTATTATGATGAGAAAACATTGCATTGGGAAGGAATGAGACACCCTTGTCCCAGGATGACTGATATGGCACCAGAATAATGGTTTTCCCTATTTTTTTTTATTGTGGTAAAATACACATAACATAAAACTTAGCATCTTAACTATTTACATGGTCAGTGGAATTAAGTACATTCATATTATTGTACAACCATTACCACCATCCATCTCCAGAACTCTTTACATCTTACAAAACTGAAACTCTATACCCTTTAAAAAATAACTCTCCGGTTCTCCTCTAGCCTCTAGAAACTACCACTCTACTTTCTGGCTTTACAATTTTAACTACTGTAGGCAGCCCAGGTAAGTGGAATCATATAATATTTGTCTTTTTGTGATTGGCTTATTTCACTTCTTGTAATGTCCTCAGGGTTCATCCATGTTGAATCATGTGTCAGAATTTCCTTACTTTTTAAGATTGAGTAATATTACATTGTGTGTATACACCATATTTTATTTATCCATTCATCCTTTGATGGACATTTGGGTTGCTTTCACCTTTTAGCTATTATGAATAATGCTACTATGATAGAGTCATTTAAAAATGTGTGCTGAGCATTTTTCCCTTGAGATATGTTAAGATAAATTAACCATTGCAAGAGAGCATAATCATGAATGTGTATAAGTGAGATAGAACCTGAGGTCCTAAGCTGAAATTATGAGTTGTAGAAACTTATGGAATTAAATAATAACCCATAGTTATTTGTCAGAGTGTCAGATACCAGGAAGATGAACTTTTGATGTAGAAACACCAAGTGTTTAGCTATAAAATATATTATCATCGTGACTTGGAAGAGTGAGACTTTGGTAACGTCTCCCACAGACTTTCGGGGTTCTGGAATCAGTCCTTCGTTGAGGTGTCACCTTCATATTGTACATATCCTGAACATGAAGCTATACAAGGCCCAAGTGAAAAAAAAAATTTTCTGAAAAAAAAATTACTGGGAGTGAGGAAAGAGATTCATGGTTCAAGCAGGAACTTCTCAAATGTAGCATAGCATGGGGGAATGCAATGACTTAGGAGAAATAGCAATGACAATGATAGCCTGTATATAGTGAGACAACTGCTGCCCAGTTCAAGACTGCATCAACATTGGGCTACCCTGAAGTTCTCAGGTACGGTCATCGTGGAACTTCTGCTCCTGGGTTTCAGGACTGTTGATAACACAGAACTGAAACTAAGAATAGATCCGTGGCTGACTTTGTTTAATGTGATTTTTTCCCCCTTATCTTATTTAATGCCCAGGTTTCCCTTCAAATTATCCCACCAAGACTTAGCTGGGACCTTAGTTACTAGGTGTACGCTCTCACATGTTTCCTTTAACACGGCATTAATTCAATGTTATATGGGTGAATTCAAGGCAGAAGTGAGCAACGTCTGCATCTACTTCAGCAGTGAAAGGATTGTCTTGCTACAATTTTTTAAACATCTGCTTCTACCCCAAATGAAAGTTGCTATTGATATTCTAAAGGAGAAAAGAGATGCAGTGATATATGTATTATTAAACATCCGTTAGATCTTAGGGGTCTAATCAGGCTAATTTTCTTAGGCAGTTCTGTGAGGGGAGTTGTTATTGTGGAGAATTGTGGGTTTAATCTCCAGTGATAATAAAAATGGAGAAAGTATAGTTGAGAACAATATTGAATTTTTAGAGGCCCAGCGATAACCCTTTGTGGAGAGAGCATTTGCCCATTAACTCTCCAGTAGATAAACCCCTATTTTTAGGTGCATGGTGAGAAAAAAAATTCCCCATGTGCTTAAGTCTAGGAAATGTCAGAGAAAGGAGATACAAAATGTGGCCATGTGAACTACAGCTTATATATGAGAGAAGTGAGAACCAAAGAAAAACTCTTGTGAGTTGACAGCTGGGAATTGAAAAGAAACTATCAGAAAGAAATGCAGAAGATTGACCGGAATAAAACTGCCACAAAAAAAAAAAAAAAAAAAAAGAAAGAAAGAAAGAAGGAAAGAAAGAAAGAAAGAAAGAAAAAGAAAAAAGAAAAGTTTCAAGGAAAAGGAGAACATTAGTAGAGTTGAATATTGATTAAAATCAACTGAGATGAAAATGGAGGAAAAGTTGTTGGGTTCTGCACAATTTTCAAATGAATTGTAGGAGTGGAAATGAGGGATTAAGGGAACTATAGAAATCAAGGAAGGACACGTGAAGTGTCATCTTTGCATGTGATGAGATCAATGAGGGCAATGTAATTTAAGAGAGTGTCAAGAAATCATCTTAAGTTGGCTGCTAGAGACTTGGGCATGTTTGTAGGAATAGATTATATTAAGAATAAAAAATAGAAGAGTAGAGAAAAATATATTAGAACTGATAATACATAATATAAATCAGAATGAATTTACAGAATTTTGCTAACAAATGTGAAATTATGCATTATATAATGCTATTTTCTTTTTACCATTTTTTTTCTTACAGGGTAAATCCACCAAAACTTCCTTCTTTTGTTTTTAATGTTTATTATTTTTGAGAGACAGTGAGAGACAGACAGAGCACGAGATGGGGAGAGGCAGAGAGGGAGAGAGACACAGAATCTGAAGGAGATATCTGACTGAACTGTCAGCACAGAGCCAGATACAGGGCTTGACCTCACTAACCTTGAGATCATGACCTGAGCTGAAGTCAGATGCTTAACTGACTGAGCCACCCAGGTGCCCCATTCCTTTTTTTTTTTTTTAAGTTTATTTTGAGAGAAAGAGTGTGCATGCACAAGTGGGGAAGGGGCAGAGAGAGAATCCCAAGCAGGCTCTGCAATGCCAGCATGGACCCCAACAGGGCACTCAAACCCACAAACTGAACCATGAAATCACAACCTGAGCCAAAACCAAGAGTCAGACGCTTAACCGACTGAGCCACCTAAGCACCCCCCAAAGCTTCCTTCTGATTTGCGATGGAAATTGAGTTACAAATTTGCTAAGGTTAGAATAAGGAAAAATAATTTTCTTTGATAGAAATTTTGTTAGACTAGGACTCCATTTTCTGGAAGAATCCAGCCAATTAACCCTCTCTGTAATCCTAATATGTCTCTTGGAGAAATATTTGTTGTCTACAAGTGAAATTTGATTTTCATATAGTTCATGTTCCTGCATATTAGATATATATGCTTAATACAGTAGTATATTTGCTTGGTAAATAGAATTAATGCTTTTTTTTTTTTTTTTAAATTCTGTACTATAGGAAGATTTATGCAGAACACAGACAGTTAAAAATAAATTGTCTTTAGTGTTGAAATAGAACTTACTAATTTGTCATACATAAAAGGAAATTCTCCTTCATAATTATATCTTGGTCACACTTAATGTTTGTTGTGCGTTTAATTATACAACAACTGATGATGATGATGTAGCCCCAATAGATGGCTGGGGGACATCAGTCCACGTGCCCTAGGAAATGCCAAAATGTGGGATTCCTTTTTCCTTTGAGTCAGATCTGGTTTATTACGATGGAAGAAAAATTCCAGTATACTGAGAGATAGAGGCTTTACAAAGGGTTCCAGTTTCCCCTTATCTTCTACAACATTGTGTCATACTCAGATATTTTGTGCACTACTTCTGCCTCCTGTGTGAAGATAGGAGTCACCAATTATCTAAATAGTCTGGATTTTTATCTCATAGAGGCTTAGTACACTCCATCTTTTGGGAGTGTCCATTTCCTACAGCTGGGTTTCTAATAGTAAGACTGAGTGACTCTTCTAAAATAGAGAAGTTCTGACCTTTCTCATTACCTTTCTTAGGACATAAATTGTGATCCAATGGAGATGTATAATCATGATTATCTTACTTCATTTGGGGTACTCATTAGGACTTAAAGGAGCATATTTTTCTATTAAATACAAAACTCAGAATGTAACCAATCATAATGTCTAAACTAAGGAGGACTTTTCACAGGGAAGTTGCCAAATCATCATAATTTTCTTCCTTCTGTGCATATCATGCCTTTCATGAAGATGTTCAGGTGGCTGTAATAACTTGCTTAAGAAAAGCTATCCACTGGTTGGATCAATATCATCAATACCATGGATCAGTATTGGTTGATTCCATATATAGAAGGACAGATTATACATGGTGCTATGGATGATCTTAGAACATAAAGAGATCCCTGAGAGATCATTATAATATGGGGATTAAAAATGGCCTACGAAAATCCACAAGGTAAATAATTTATGGAAGGATAAGCAAAAGTTAAACGTAATTTAAAAATTGTATTTTTCAGCTTACTGCCATGATATGCACATAACTAATGCATAAAACTTGGATCTATGGCATGAAGGAGATGTCTTAAAAACTTCCTGCCTACCCATAACCTATACCCCAGTTTCTGTGTGAAGCTCAGAGTCTGCCCTTTACTCTGAGGGCTTTCTTGTTCTAGAATGTTATAACAGCTTATTTTCCATCACATTATGACTAGCTTTGCTTATCTGCCAAACTTCTTCAGATTAATCTCTGTTTCAGACCTATACCCAGTTCTGAAAGCTCAAATAGGATAGCCACCTTCTCTGCAGCTAACCCTGTATGAAACCCTCAGCTTCTGTTGAAATGAGATTTGAGGCAGCAGAAATAGAAAAACTGATTTGCTACCCAGAGGGAGGCTGATGTGTTCAGTTTGCAGATAGAAAGATTTAGATGTTCTCTAGGACACTAGAGGTATTGGAACTAGGCTTGGGTTAGGTTTGGGAAATCAGTTGAGCAGCCATTAGTATAAATTGACAATTGGCCTTAGGAGACGGAATCAGGAGGCCAAAGGAAAGTAAGTAGAAGGGTGTTGGGACTGAAGATTGAGTCTTGCAAGCAAGAAGAGGAATAGGAATTGATGAAAGAGATGTAGAAGCCAAGGGGAGAGGTAGGAGAAGCCTGTATCACTGTCCTACTGCCATGGACCCTCACAGTCACACATGGCTTCAAGTTTAGATTTTTGACATGCTCTTCAAGTGAAATCATGTCCCTATATTTTGTGAGGATGTATTAAAGCTTTAATTTAGTAACAGTATACATTTAAAACATACCAAAATATTTGGATTCTTAAAAAAAATGGAAGGGTTTTGGATTCCCATTAACTAACAAATGATAATCTTGGGAGGCAAATCAGGAGACTGTTCTAGGAATGGGTCATCAAAAATATCAGAAATGTCAGAAGTTGAAGAAAGACCAAAGAGAATAAGCACTAAAAAAGATCCTGGTATTCACCAAGGAGACCTCTGGAGTTTTTTATGGAAAAAAGTCTAAATATTGGGGTAAAAGGTGGCCAAAGAATTAGTACATGATAAGAAAATGGTACTGGTCTCAAACATTCTTTAGTAGAGTTTGGCAGTTAGAACCACACATGTGTCTGTGTGTTCTGTATGTGTTGTGTACATAGGCCGTTTTCCCTTGGTTTCTTCATTTTTGCCTCTTATTTCCTACCTCTTCCAGTACCTCCTGTTCTCTAGGGAAATGGAACCCTGGCCAAAAGGCAGGCCTGTCATCTATTTGTCACTATACCCAAAGAGAGCACCACAGTGAATTTCTTTTCATACTTATGGTCCTGGGAGAGAGGGAGATATGAAAAATTGTCCTGAAGTCTATCATGTTGTGACTGAGCCAAGTTACCTGTAAAAGAGCTCTTTAGAATACAGAGTCGAGGTACACAGTTTAAAGGAATTAGAACAAAGAGCAGAAATCTTTGAGCAACTTGCTGTGGAGGAGACAAGTGGAGCTTGTCTGGAGAAGTCTCTGGGCAAGTATACATACCTACTGCATATGTTGACACTTTTTTAGCTTGCTCCTTCAAGAGAAAGCAAAGAGCATTTAAAGAGTCTGAACCAGGTAGTCATCCAATATTATTGCGTTATTGCATTTCAACCACCAACATCACCCAACCATTCCCAGCCACCACCCACAGAGCGCCTGAACCAGAAATTGTGACTGAACCAGAACCAGAAACTCAAGGATTGACTGATTCAGTGGTGCCTACAAGAGCCATTGTTTATGACATTTCTACCCAGCTCCAAGGAAGCATTGACTTGTGTGTGTTTAGTTCTAACTGAACTAAACCCTGAAGAGCGTTTTCTGAGGATAGTAGGGTGAGGTACCTGTTCCAACTTTCTCAAGATTTCTTCTCTCCTTTTGTGCTCACATGTCAGTGTAATCCTTAGAGGGCCTCCACAAGGAGCAGACAGAGCTAGAGTATCCATTCCTCATGTCAGCAGAGTACAGTAGTAGCTCCCAGGCTTGATTTGGAGCCATTCTTGCCTTCCTGATATTCTTTATTAGTTGTATGCTATGGTCTCGGAGCCAGTGCAGTGAACTTTGTGGGTGTATTTGTAATTGCACAACGAATACTATTTTTTTCTCTTCTTTAAATAAGGGTGATTATTTTACCATCTATCACATATCCATCTGTCCATCATTCATTCAAACTTTTTTTTTAAAGGACAAGTACCTTTTTTCTGAATTCTCAGTACTATTCCTTTTTTTTAAATTAAAAAAAAATCTTTATTTATTTTTGAGAGATAGAGACAGCATGTGAGCAGGGGAGGGGCAGAGAGAGAGGGAGACAAGAATGCGAAGCAGGCTCCAGGCTCCGAGCTGTCAGCACAGAGCCCGATGTGGGGCTCGAACTCACAAACCGTGAGATCATGACCTGAGCTGAAGTCAGAGGCCCAACTGACTGAGCCACCCAGGCGCCCCTCATTCAAACATTTTTTAAACGCACTTTACATACCATGCCCATCTCAGGGGCCACAAAGGAACTAAAAATATTGCTTGCCACCAGGAAACAAGACCTGAACAAATGTAGACCCAAGTCTTATTGGAATTTAGAGCAGGAAAAGAACACATGTGGCTAGGGCCAAGAAGAGGTAGATTCTAATAAATGTCCTACTGAACAGTTAGTTTAAATGAATGTGCTTTCACTACATGGTAAGGGTTTGACCAGGAGTCAAGGTTTCTGGATTTTAAGTCAAATTTTGAATTCCTTAGAGGAAAAATTTGCATAAATGCAGAGTCATGGTAGTAATTAGAGTTTTAGGCCCATTTTGAAACAATTTAATCTTCTCTGATTCAGAATTTCATTTCTTGAAGGGTTTACTTTTATCCTATTAAGGTGCTCTAGTCCTTTTAATTGCAAACCCATTTAAAACCTGAATACTGAATACTGCTCTTGGCCTAGGCCTTGGCTACTGTTGAAAAATATGAAGAAACATGCTAAATTTTCACAGTTCTGCTCATTGGACACTAGAGGGTAGTGTTTTACTTCTTTTAAGATCGAATGTCCAGTGGTACACAATGCTGAGCTATAG
This sequence comes from Panthera tigris, assembly GCF_018350195.1. Lineage (NCBI taxonomy): Eukaryota > Metazoa > Chordata > Mammalia > Carnivora > Felidae > Panthera > Panthera tigris. The sequence goes on from NC_056667.1 coordinate 152,835,732, forward strand.
CTGGAGGGCTTAATGGGTGTGGAAAATCTTCAGATATGTGCAGTGAAACCCAGCATCCCCTGACTGATCTTCAAAGAGCAGAAGAAATGATTCCGCCTGATTCACCAGTCCTTAGGCAGAGAATTTGACCATTGAAAAATTAAATTTATCACTTACAGAGCCCTTCATGGTTTGCTTTTTAAATAAATTTTTGATGTACTTTTTTCTGGCCTACATTATCACCTTCTGGGGTGGGGACACTTCTAACATGCTCCATACACAAATGTGTGTAAATCACAAAATCTTTGGGCAACAACACCAATACGGGCCCAATTTCCCTCTCACCAGGACCCGCCTGTGGACCCAGCCTATTCCAGCCTCTTTTTCTGTCCATCTTACTGCACTTGCCTACCTTCTGTTACCATTTATTTTTGTAGCTTCTCATTTAGCATATTTTCATGGATGTTTGCCTTAATGTGTTAACTCCACAATTAGAATGTAGACTCGTAAGGACAGGGGCTATGTTTTACATCCCTTTTCCTACCCTCCAGTGCTCACAATAGGGCATAGAAGACACGTTCAACAAAAACTTCCTCAGTCAAATGAAGTGGGAGGTGATACCAGCAGGACAAGCACAGAGTTAGTGGTAAATTACCTGAAGGGCGTCTTTGGGATAAAACCCTGTATCTAGGTATGTGGAATCCTGATCTCCCGGAACCTGTTTTTGCCACTCTATGTCACTATTCCAATTTTCCTGCTTTGTGTCTCATTTTATCAGGACCCCAGTGAGGGCACTCGTGGGGAGACTAGTCCTGAAACATACCTATCTGTGCTCTTTATTTACTTCCTTTGCCCTTATAAATAGCCAATCCTAATGATGAGGATTTTTTGGCTAAAATTTCTGTTGAGTTCACAAGGGAGATATTTCAAGTGACCTTGTTTCTTAGAAAACTAATGCTTTCAGAGGGAGTTAATGGGGAAGAAAATGGATATATTTTTCTCTTTCCTGAATTTTTTAACCTTTTAGTGTTGTCATTAAACACTACGTTTAACTTGATACTATACTTTGATATTCTAAATTTTTTTAACGTTTATTTATTTTTGAGAGAAAGAGAGAGACAGTGTGAGCAGGGGAGGGGCAGAGAGAGAGGGAGACACAGAATCTGAAGCAGGCTGTAGGCTCTGAGCTGTAAGCACAGAACCCAACATGGGGCTTGAACTCACGAGCCATGAGATCATGACCTAAGCCAAAGTCAGAGGCTTAACTGACTGAGCCACCCAGGTGCCCCAATACTGTACTTTGATATTCTAACACAGCCCCTTTGATGGAATTATGGAGGATACATTGGGTGGTTTGTGGAGACAGTGAAAGGGAAGGCAGAGACTAGCTTAAAAAATCACTGTTGAATTTCTCCATGCAAGACCTAAGAGTCTAACCAAGGAGAGAAGGAGAAGAATGGAGGGATATAAAGAGGGCAAAACTGTTAGGATCTTGTGATCAATTGGATATGGAAGGTGAAAAGGAGGGAAGAGACTAGGATCACTTCTAGAATCCTGAATGGTTTAAGGAGTCTTTGTGAGTACAGGAAATGAAGGAGGAAGAACAGAACCAGGGCAAAGTGAAAGTGTCTGGGTCTATCATGAGCTGTCCGTAAGGCATCCAAGTCATGTGAGGAGAGTATAGGAGATCAGAATGTGGAGTATGGAGAGAGATCTGGGCCACAGATAAGGATTTGGGACCCATCTGAGCTTGATGGTAGACTCTTAAGTGGGTATGAGATACCCCACATTAAATGGCCAATTATGAAACTTTGGGGAAAGCTATGTAGAGGGTAAAGAGAGGAAGATGAGCCAGGAAAGCAAAGTGTCCAGGACTGTGGTTATGGCATTTGTGCCAATGCCAAGGGAGAAGATAGATAAAAGGAAGTTGTGGTCAAAAGAGCTTAGCTAACAATAGGTCTGAGAGGAAAAGTAACACTTGAATAATGTAACTAGAAGGCCAGATTCCAAAGATCCATGGAACATGTCTTGTAGTGAGCTGAGAATAAACATGCTGTGGGGGATGCCTGGATGGGTTAGTTGGTTAAGCATTCAGCTCTTGGTTTCGGCTCAAGATATGAGCTCACAGTCTCTGAGCATGGAGCCTGCTTAACATTCTCTCTCTCTCTCCTTCTTCCCCTCCCCTGCTGTCAAGCACACACACACACACACACACACACACACACACACCACACACACACACTCTCTCTCTCTCTCTCTCAAATAAAACAAAAACAAAACAAAACATGCTTTTGGATTCCCCTACAGAGCTGGGTATGGTATGGGGATGTACACAATGAATGCTCTACTTGTTGAACTGAGTTCCATGACAGTGATCATAAAACCTTATGTATTCTTAAATAGGGAAGGGAAAAAGGATCTACTCCCTAGAACTGGGGAATACTTTTCAAACTGCACAGGATCCTCACTCATTCTGATTCAGACCTCTATGACCCCTCACAAGTCTTTCTCCCAGATGGAAATCATTCCATGTAGTTAGAGATGATATGGAGAGTAAGGTTTTGAACTATGACTATTATGGACACGTAGAAAGAAGAGACAGGAGCCATAAAAACACAGCTCTATAAAGGGTTAATTGCATATATGTTTAATTATGTCAATTTTTGTATGTATGCCTTAGGCCTTTTATAATCGGTGTGTTAGTTGCAAATAAATATGTGGTACTCACTTTCAAAATATTTTAGCTTTTCTCACGTGCCCCATTGTGCCAAAATTCAACACATAGCCCTTTGCTAAGAGAGATGGAATAGCATGCATCCATGGTTGGATTCAATAAGTAAATATTGAGGTTTAATGAAGTACCAATTAGACATTGTGATTCATTTTTAAAAAAATAAGCCAGTCTCATAAATAAATAAGAGACTTCTTGACTTGCCTGGAGGACTTGTTCCCTACTTTTGTAAGGCTGACTTCTCAACCCTAATAGATGAAATGTCATTTTCCCAGAGTGCACATTCCCAACTTCCTAATCTATAGAATGAAACCCCTCCTTATTATTTTCTTTCATAGCATCCTGTTCACAATTTCTAATTGTGTACATACCTGTTTGTTTATTTGATTGATGTCTGTCTTGCTCATGATCATGAGCTCCTTGAAAGCCAGCATCAAATCTGTTTTGCAGCATGCTCAGAATGTAGGGGAGTATCTGGGAAGTAGGAGGCATTTAATAAATATCTGTAGAGTAGATGTATATATTTCTTGTTCTGTATGTGAAAACAGTTTGTTTTGCAAATCAGTTAAATTCTACTGTTAGTATTATTTTTTGTCACATACATATGCCATATCCATTAGCAGCTAGGCTCTTAGGGACAACCGAATCGTTTGTCAAAGGTAAATTCACTAGTGGGATATTAGATTCCATGTAGTGTAACATTTTCACGTAAAATATTTGAACTCTTTTAAAGATATAATGAGTCAACATATTTAAACTTTAAAAACAGCTGATATTTATCAGTTTCCAACAGATGTTTACAGCTGGAGGGCTGGTATCTATTCAGATTGAGAGGGTGTCAGAGCGCTGATTGTGCAGTTTTTATTTTTATCACTATAAATACTACTACAATAAACATCACTATAGAAATACCACTACAATGATGCTTTTTTTTTTTTTTTTTTTTTTTTGGTTAGCTATATTAAAAGTAAAATAGGATTCCTGGGTCAAAAGTACGTGACATTTTCATTTTAACAGATAATTTTTTATTTCTTTCTAAAATGTTTGTGGTAATTTAGACTCCCAGCTTTGATGTAAATAGTATCTATTTTGTTGCATCCTTGTCAGCACTGAGACTTTTTTTTAAATTATTGCTAATCTGAAGGTGATATGCTTCTTTGCTTATATTTGTATATGTGATATATTCCAATTAATGAAGAGTGCTTTTATTTTTAATACTTTTATTTTTTAATACTTTTATTTTTATTTTATTATTAAAAGACATATTAGTCTTTTAATGAGCCAGATTGTTACTGAAGACAACTGCATTTTCTTAATTTTAACTTTAACAGAGAGGTAAAACATGCTGAGGGTGATGTGGTACATTCGTATTTCACAGAGGGACTCATTTTATCTTGATTATGATTTCTATTTCTATATTGTTATTTCTATATTATTTATATTATATTAACTAAATTGACATTCTGTATTAATGAGTAGCTCTTTCAGCACTTGACTGTTTAAGATGCTTTCAAATTTCTCTATCATGATACTTACAAAGCTGCATGCATGTTCAGTAAGAAATTATATAAACCATATAAACCAACTTCCTTAATTGCACACTAATGAATTTAGCTCCTTTTGAAGAAGTCTTCTGTGTTTTGATCAGGACTGTGAAGGTGCTTAAAAAAAAAGGAGATGTTTAAAAAAAAACCTCTACAAATAGGGAAAGATTGAGGCTTGCTAATATGGAACCCAGTTCTAGTTGCTTAAAAAAGAAAAGCATGTAGGAAGAGCCTATAATTTTCACTACTATCTTTGGGCTTGGAAAAATGCCCAGGTTAGTGACAAAGGGAACTTTGGGGAAAGACTCTAAATCTACCACACTGTAAGAAAGAAAATGGAAAATCAGATGGATAGTTTCATTAAAAACATAAGCCATGTAAAATCTTCGAGAGTCAAAGGAGTAATAGCAGGATTTCTAATTTTTTTCCAAATTGAAATATTACTATGATTTAACAATTTAGATTATTTTGAAAATTGGTGGTGATGCAGCTGTAAGCCATTAACCATAGTCAACGTCATTATGAATTTGTTCTTGGGGCCAGGTCTCATACACTCCCTGCGACCCAATCTTGAAACCTTACTGTCTTCTCTAACCTTACCCATATCTTTTAAATACAATTTTTCCTGCATCCAACTCTTCTTTTTTCAGCTGGTATTTTATGATGCCTAAGGCACTGCTTCTCATACTTTAATGTACACATAAATTTCCTGAAGATTTTATTAAAACGCAGACTCTGACTCCATAGTTCTGGGAGTCTGCAATGTAACAAGTTCCTGGTGATGCCGGTGAGGCCGATGCTGTTGGCTTGGGGCCTGTACTTTGACTAGGATGGGACTCTAGATACTGCAACATCCCCCTAAATGGTTATCACTGGATTGATCTTTCTATAACACTGTTTTAATAAGTCTTCCTTTGCTGGAAAACATTCAGGGATCTACCAAATCTAGTTTAGAGCCCAAATCAGATCATTCGCTGCCTTCATAATTTTGAAATTACTTGCTAGCTTTATCTTCCAGCACATCCTTTCAAGAATTCTGAGTTTTAGTCAAACCCATCAAATGTCCTTTCTCTGCTGGAGCTCAGTTCCGCCCAAGAGGTGGACCTAGTAGGACTACTCGCTCTTCCCTTCCCCCTTCTCAAATCCACCCCAGAGGAACAAGGGAGGGAAAAATGGAGGAAACCATGAGAAACCCCTGAGTTGAGGGATGAGGGAGATAGAGTGGTTTGAACCCATGTGGAACTGTAGCACTGGCCTGGGGCAGGAGGCAGCCCAGCCTGGTTGTAGGAGGCTAAACTAAAAACTTCTCCCTTGGGGCGTCTGGGTGGCTCAGTCAGTTAAGCGTCTGGCTCCAGCTCCGGTCATGATCTCACAGTTCAGGGGTTTGAGCCCTGCATTGGGCTCTGTGCTGACAGCTCACAGCCTGGAGTCTGCTTTGGATTCTGTGTCTCCCTCTCTCTCTCCGCCCCTCCTCCACTCACGCTCTGTGTGTGTGTCTCTCTCTCTCAAAAATAAATACCACATTAAAAAAAAATCTTCTCCCTTCATTTCCTTTGGAATTTGCAATGCCAGGCTGGCCCTGTGCCTGCAGCAACTGACACCTGGTTCAGGTATCCCCAGCAGGGCAAACAAGGGCAGTGTAGATACCTAGTGCTTGTGGGCAGCTGACCTCAGGGCTCTCCATTACTAATCCCTTCCCAAGCCTTGGGGCTGGGAACGAACAATGTCTAATGTCTTATGTTTGTAGTGGTAAGCAATTCAACTATGCTTTTCTGGTATCTTCATTATGCTTAATTAGCCCTGTTCTACTTGCTTTATTAAAAAAAAAAAAAAAAAGTTTGGAAGTATTCTTTCTTTTTCTATGTTCTGGAAGAATTTAAGCATAATTAGAATTATCTGGTATTTGTAGGTTTGGTAGAACTCTCCTGTGAAGCCATTTGGGCCTGAGGCCTTTTTAAGGAGGTGGGGTTTTTATAATTTTTTCTATTTTTTTTTTTTTCCCATGGAAGTTAGTGTACTTAAGCCACCTATATTTAATGGGATCAATTTTGATCAATTAAACTTACTGGGAAATTACTATTTCATCTCTGTATTATTTGCATAGAACTGTACAAAATAGTCTCTTTAGTGTTTTAACTACTTCTCTTTCAGTGATTATTTGTTATTGTGTGTATTATGCTTCCCCCCCCCACCCTTTAAAAAAAATTTTTTTTAAGTTTATTTATTTATTTTGAGAGAGAGAGAGCACAAGCAGGGGAAAGGCAGACAGAGGGAGAGGCAGAATCCCAAGCAGGCTCTGCACCATGAGCCTGATGCAGGGCTTGAACTCACAAACGGTGAGATCATGACCTAGACCGAGATCAAGAGTCAGATGCTTAACTGCTTAAACGACTGTGCTACCCAGGCATGCCTCCCCGCCTCTGCTTTTTATCCCTAAATAAGTTATCAAGTGATTTCCACTCCTGAGAAACAGCATTTTAACTTATTAATTCTAATATTTTTCTGATAGTTAATTTCTGCTTTATTTTTACCATTTCCTTTCTTGTGCCTTACAACGTTTGTGTCTTTGTTTTTCCCAAGGACTTCAGGTTGGGATTTTAATTCATTTCTTTTCATTCTTTATTTTTATTGATGTAAGTGTTTAAGGCTATGAATTCCTCTTCAGTCGCAGCTTTAATCATATCCCATACATTCTGTTTTTATTATTATTATTTTTAAAAGAAATTCTGAAACTTAATTTAGCATTTTTCCTTTACCAGAGTTGTTCAGTAGCAAGTTTTACATTTTCAGCTAGAAAAGACACTTTAGAAATGTTATTAATTTCTATTAATATTATACTCTAATCAGAGAATGTCATTTGAATTATGTCTGTATTATGAAAATGAGGTTTTCTATGTGATATAACATGATTAATTTATGTGAATCTTCCATATGCCTTTGAGAAAAAGGTATGTAAATTGTTATTGGTGGTAAAATTCAATATAGCTTCATAAGATCACCCTTATTCATGGTGTGAAAAGTGTTTTATATCCTTCCTTTATTTTTATTCACTTGATTTTCTTGGTCTGGGATTGATACATTAAAGTCTTCTATTATTATTTTGTTTCTGACTGTCTCTCCTGGCATTTCCCGGACTTTCTGTTTTATAAATGTGGTGGTAGTGTTTATGGCTATTTAAAAATACTATCTTTGTTATGAAGCATGACCTTTATCATTTTAACATGTCTTTCCTTGTTTCATTTAATGCTTTTTGTGATGATTTATACTTGGTCCAATATCAAGATATCAACCCTGCATTAATTTATTTTTATTAAAAAAAGTTTTGTTTTTTTTTTTACTTACTGAAACAGATGCACCTTAGATCTATAGATAAAAACTACTCAGCAAAGGTCAATAACCATTTCAGCTGTACTCTGTTAGAGCCATATTCTGTACAGTCTTCAGGATCTAGGTTAACTGGTTATTTTCATTAGTTCATGTCGTCTGCAGTAGTAGAAAAACAAGGCATTGTATTAGTTTAAATGAAATGCACTGCTGGCAGCCAAATCCAGTCGCTTATATTCCATATTTTTTCTTTAGATCTTCTACTTTGTTGATGCTTTAATCGCATCTTCCTTGGAAGTCCCTTTTAGCTGATTCCAGGCATCCCACCTGGCCTTGCCTTTGAGATCCGACAGCCCAGGCCACGCTGTTTGTGTCATCTGCAGTTGTTTGTTTGTAGCGGCTGTAGGGGAACGTCATCTCATTATCTGCTGACTTGGTCTTGGGGTGTTCAGCATCCTCACCAGCTTTGTCAAAGTCAGCCTGAGACATGCCAGCGGGGCTGCAAGGATCCTAGGGCACCCTGCATTTTTATTACCTATATTTGCCTGATAAAACTTTGTCCAACTCTTTATTTTTAACATTCCTGAACCTCTTTAAGTATGTTGATGGTATGTAGCATAGAGTTGGGCTTTACTTTGTGAGTCAATCTGAAAATCTCTTTAACAAGTAAATCAAGCTTATTTATATATATTAATGTGACTAAGATGTTTGGTCACATCAATAATCAACTCTTATTTTTTTATATTTACTGTATATATTGTTATAGATACTATGTTTCACCATGTGGTCTGTTTCCTTGCCTTTCTTTTATCAGGGGTCTGGGGTAGACAGAGTATTTAATTTGGTTTAGGAACATTTCTTTTTTTTTCCTAATGATTACGTTTATTACCTTAGTCCCTTTAATTCCTTTTTTAGGCTTCCGCTAACTGATTTGTCAGCTTAAAACAATATCCTCTTTTCACTATTCAGTATTCAGTAAATGTAAACATAGTAAAACTGTGTAAACTGTGTAAACACAGTAAAATGTGTTTCATTTTTTTCCTTTTTTTCCCCTTTTTTCTCCTCCCATGTCTTTAGTTACATTTTTAAATTCTGGCAGAATATATAACAGGTATATTCTATCTTTAATCTTTTCCCCCATCTTTATTGTAGTCCTAAATCTGCAATTAGGTATAGATGTTGAATATCTTCAGTGCTCACCAAAGGTCTTTTTGCTGAAGTTTCTCAACTCATATCTGACTGGATGAAGCTCACCCTCTAGTAGATTCCTAAGGGAAGGCTCATGAGGACTGTGTTCTCTGGACTGTTACAGGTTTAAAGTTACTTTGTATCACCTTGATTCCCTGTGCAGAGGTGAGAGATTTGAGCGGTTCACTAACATTTCTGGTTTGAGAATGCCTTATTCTGTTGGACCGAAAGTACAATTTTCTCTCCACAGAGAAGCAAGTTGGTGTGTCTTCTCGTCCTGATTCTCTTTGGTTTCTTAGTTTTCCTTAATTTCAACACTTGTTGCTACTTTCTCTTTACCACCTGGCCTCCAAGGGATGCCCCCCAGGGGGCCAAGTGCCCTCCCTTCCCCCAGAGGCCATACCTCTTCCAGGACTGCTGCATCTGCTCCTGTGCATTTTTCTGCCCCTTGTCTTCAGTTCTCTCGGAGCCAGTGCTCTGATCCAGCAGGTCTTATCTCTGTTCTGGCATTTTTCCAGGCCTGCTGGAACTTTCTTCTTCTGAAAGTGATGTTATATCTTGGTGGATTCTGTTGCTTCTGTATCCCACTCTCGCCTCCTTGTTTTTGCTGTGGCCCCAGCCTTAGAGTGGTTCTCCACTCTAAGAAGCTTTGGATGCTTCTACCCTACTTACATATAAGTTGCAATTTGTCACAATCTTTGTCTCCCAGTTATTCTGTAAGCATGGATGATGGATGGTTTTATTTGCTCCCTTTTTGTATCTGTGTGGTTTTTGGAGAAAGTGAGCAGAGATTTGAATTTAGGCAGGCATCTTCATCCTATGGGAACTCAAAGGGCAACAGATACCACTTTTTTATTTTAGTAATTTTAGCTTAATTGTATTGTAAGAAGTTTGAGGGCACATTTAATACATTATCAGGCATATAGTAAGTGATAAGTAAGTATCTGATGGAGGAAAATATTAACAGATATTATAACTCACTTTACTTTAGCAAAAGAGATTATGGAGGAACTCTTCCCATATTTATGGAAAAATGATCATGTCTAAATTTTATTAGTTGCTGACTCAGTGGCTTAATTGTTGCCAGTCTACTAAGGATATAATATTATGGAAATTAAATACAGAAATTGTTTGATGCATTTGGATACAATTCTGAGAGACAAGGTGAGGCGAGCACATATCAGGATAGACAAAATGGTAAAGGTGATGTTTTCCTAATAATGCATGACGTTAGATGAAACTTTTAGGTAAAGAAAACAATAAGCTATGCATTGTATTTTCTTTGATTAAAAGAAGTATATATATTAAACTCTCTACTTCTAGCTACTTGGAAGGATGTCATGCAAGGCAAAAAAAAAATCCACGGAATCTTGCCAATGATTTTGATCAGGGAATGTTGGCAGACTGAACGAAATGTCTGATAAAGTAAATGTTGCCAAATAATTTCAATGTTTATAGTAGATGGTTTCTTAAACTTAATTGTGTAGCTCTGTGATGACACAAAAATAGAGTAAATCAGAAAAGATGCGTCAGTACCACTTTCAGGGGACAGAACTGACAGTGGCTCCCGTCTTTCTCTAGAGCAGAAGTTTTTATGGTGGTGAGCAGCTCCCATATCTGTGCTGTCAGTGGCTACTAGCCACATGTAGTGAATGGACTGAGGAACTCAATTTTTAGCTTGCTTATTTTAATTAATTTATGTGGCCACTTGTGGTTCATGGCTACTATTTCGGACATTGCAGGTATCCAGAGAGACATTCATGAACTCAGGCTTGAAGTTATCCCGTTTGGGGGAGAGAAAAAGAACAGAAGAGAAATCTGGGTGGCATGAGGAAGTAAGGGTCATCTGTGTGTTATCTGTTTATCTTCTACCTGGCCATCTATCTATCGTCCGTCTGTTGGAGAAAGAGCAAGTGACTACTTTTTCATGGGGGTAAAAAAAGGAAACACTGTTCTCTACTCTTGGCTGAGCCTGGGACTACTTGTTTTAAAGTTTTGAGTCTTCTTGGGGCACCTGGATGGCTCAGTCGGTTAAGCATCTGACTTCACCTCAGGTCATGATCTCACAGTTGGTGGGTTTGAGTCCCATATTGGGCTCTGTGCTGACAGCTCGGAGCCTGGAGCCTGCTTTGGATTCTGTATCTCCCTCTCTTTCTGCCCCTCCCCTGCTTGCTCTGTCTCTCTCTCAATCTCTCAAAAAAAAAAAATAAAATAAAATAAAATAAATAAATAAATAAATAAATAAATAAACATTTTTTTAAATGAAAGTTTTGATTCTTCTCAATTGTTGCCTCTGCTGCTTTATATCAGACTATGCTGTACACCTTTGTGTTTAACTCTTTGAACTCTTTCATATTAGTGAAATCCATACATAGACTATCACTTGGTAAGTTGAATATTCTGAAACTAAGTTAAGGAACATATATACACTCACATTAATCACACCTCAAATCCATGCCCGTATTTGTCCTGCTGTAAAGCCAAGAGCTATACAGAAATTTATGAACCGGGCTTCCGACCTGGAGTATATACAATTTAAATCTTCTCTCACAAGTATATGGTAGAGCTAAAGAAGAAGAAGACAAGCAAGGGTCATCTGAAATTGTGATTGGCTCACTAATAATCGCAGGACAAAGTTGGAAATAACTACTCAAACATAAGACGCTACCAAGATGTTTGATATAAAGGCTTGGGCTGAGTATGTTGTGGAATGGGCTGCAAAGGACCCATATGGCTTCCTTACAATGGTTATTTTGGCCCTTACTCCATTGTTTCTAGCAAGTGCTATACTGTCCTGGAAATTGGCCAAGATGATTGAAGCCAGGGAAAAGGAACAAAAGAAGAAACAAAAACGTCAAGAACATATTGCAAAAGCTAAACGACTAAAGAAGGATTGAAGGAATGAACAGGCTCTATAACCAGAGAAAAATCACTTGGAAAATTAAGCAGCTCTGGAAGGACCCACTGAGGTTTCTTTTCTGATTTTTATGACAGTAATTTGTAGTCAATGAAGTCTGAGCACATGGAAGGATCATGTTAGCTGTGACCTCTACTACTGCAACTTTTAGGCTTTGGTGTAGAAGTCTGTTGACAGTTATTGTAAATTGGCATTTATTCTATAAATTCTTTATAACTGACTTGGTCATTTGCCATTTTGCAGCTTATGTACTGAAACAAAAACATCCTGTGGAGAGAAATGACTATACATTATGAATTCTTTTCAAATAATGGCTTAGAATGGGGCCCTTTCTGGATGAAAGGAGTTAAGAATGTAAAAATCAAAACTGTCCTGAGGTGAAAAGTGTGCTTTGGCTTAAAAGGCATATAGTATATTAATTATATCTTTTATCATTATTGCTTATTTCTTGGAATGGAATCATTTCTGGCTTTCTCAAAGCCACATATTAACTAATGACTTTTTGTGTTCTGCATTTTCTCATTTTAACCTTTGAGATAATTATCAGACATTCTGCATTTTTTAAAATCTAATTTTATAAAGAATTCTCTTATTGACTATATAGAATACCACCTACCAGATATAACAGTTTTTGTACTTATGAACACTGCAATTTTCTTAGAGATGTCTTGTTGAGTAGAATAACACTATGATTTAAAGCTTGCAGTAAAAATGCCAAACCTTGTGTTACCTTGGAACCAGTTTACTCTTTCTTGTGCTAAGTAGAAATGTGAAGTAGTTAAAATGTCTTATCAGATAATTTGCTCATTATATAGATGCCATTTTTGTGTTTTAATTCCATTCTTTGTTTTAACTTACCTAGTAGTGATATTCTGCTTTCTGATGAAACAGGTTCATGGTGAAAATTAAAATTTCAAATTTCTTTTAAGGAATTCTTAAAAAGTAATAGTTAAGTCGTAACTCATAAGTGGTAAAGGAAGGTTTAACATTTGGAAAAATTTTGGTCATCATACCAGTAATTGGATGAAAAAGGTAAATTATGTCAAAATGAGACATGTGTTAAAATTAGAAATAAAGAGCTAAAGGATCTTTCCTTTAGTTAAGTAGATAACTGGAACTTTTTACTATTAAACAGGCTTTTACAAATGCATAGTCCAGTAATTTTATTTGCTGTCAGTATATGATAGCTTATTAATGTTTTCCTCCCCTCTGATAATAAATTTTAAATTACAAAAAATTGTCCACCAGCTTTAGTTTAAAAATGGAACTAGATATTGAAATAAATTTGATACTTTTTTATATAAAAAAAAGAAATATATTAACCAGACCTGTGGTTCACTGTTTTTTTTTCTTTGTTGGTTGGTTGGTTTGTTTGTTTTGGATTGCTTAAGCCTTTAGTTTCTCGGATTCAGGACTCAGCTGCCTGAGTTTCAATTCTGCATCGTCCATTTATTAGATATGTGACTCTTAGAAACAAACTTAACTTTTGCATTGGTTTCCCCGTCGGGTTGTTATGAAGATTAAATGAACTCATGGTTGTAAATTATATAGAATAGTACTTTACACTGTTTATTTATAAATTGCACAAATTATTAATTTTTTATATATAATTTATTGTCAAATTGGTTTCCATACAACACCCAGTGCTCATCCTGACAGGTGCCCTCCTCAATGCCCATCACCCACTTTCCCCTCTCCCCCACCCCCCATCAACCCTCAGTTCTCAGTATTTAAGAGTCTCTTATGATTTGCCTCCTTCCCTCTCTGTAACTTTTAACTTTTCCCCCCTTCCCCTCCCCACTGGTGTTCTGTTAAGTTTCTCAGGATCCACATAAGAGTGAAAACATATGGTAGCTGTCTTTCTCTGCCTGACTTATTTCACTTAGCCTAACACTCTCCAGTCCCATCCACGTTGCTACAAATGGCCAGATTTCATTCTTTCTCATTGCCAAGGAGTATTCCATTGTATACATAAACACATCTTCTTTATCCATTCGTCAGTTGATGGACATTTTGGCTCTTTCCATAACATAGCTATTGTTGAGAGTGCTGCTATAAACATTGGGGTACAAGTGCCCCTATGCATCAGCACTCCTGTATCCCTTGGGTAAATTCCTAGCAGTGCTATTCCTGGGTCATAGGGTAGGTCTGTTTTTAATTTTTTGAGGAAACTCAAAATAGTTTTCCAGAGTGGCTGCACCAGTTTGCATTCCCACCAACAGTGCAAGAGGGTTCCTGTTTCTGCACATCTTCTCCAGCGTCTATAGTCTCCTGATTTGTTCATTTTGGCCACTCTGACTGGCGTGAGGTGATATCTGAGTGTGGTTTTGATTTTTATTTCCCTGATGAGGAGTGACATTGAGCATCTTTTCATGTACTTGTTGACCATCTAGATGTCTTCTTTAGAGAAGTGTCTATTCATGTTTTCTGCCCATTTCTTCACTGGATTATTTGTCTTTCGGGTGTATAGTTTGGTGAGCTCTTTATCAATTTTGGATACTAGCCCTTTGTCTGATATATCATTTGCAAATATCTTTTCCCATTCCATCGGTTGCCTTTTAGTTTTGTTGATTATTTCCTTTGCTGTGCAGAAGCTTTTTATCTTCATGAGGTCCCAATAGTTCATTTTTGCTTTTAATTCACTTGCCCTTGGGGATGTGTCAAGTAAAAAATTGCTGCGGCTGAGGTCAGAGAGGTTTTTTCCTGCTTTCTCCTCTAGAGTTTTGATGGATTCCTGTCTCACATTCAGGTCCTTTATCCATTTTGAGTTTGTTTTTGTGACTGGTGTAAGAAAGTGGTCTAGTTTCATCCTTCTGCATGTTGCTGTCCAGTTCTCCCAGCACCATTTGTTAAAGAGACTGTGTTTTTTCCATTGGATGTTCTTTCCTGCTTTGTCAAAGATGAGTTGGCCATACGTTTGTGGGTCTAGTTCTGGGGTTTCTATTCTATTCCATTGGTCTATGTGTCTGTTTTTGTGCCAATACCATGCTGTCTTGATGATTACAGCTTTGTAGCAGAGGCTAAAGTCTGGGATTGTGATGCCTCCCGCTTTGGTCTTCTTCAAAATTACTTTGGCTATTTGGGGTCTCTTGTGGTTCCATACAAATTTTAGGATTCCTTGTTCTAGCTTCAAGAAGAATGCTGGTACAATTTTGATTGGGATTGCATTGAATGTGTAGATAGCTTTGGGTAGTATTGACATTTTAACAATATTTATTCTTCCAATCCGTGAGCATGGAATGTTTTTCCATTTCTTTATATCTTCTTCAATTTCCTTCATAAGCTTTCTATAGTTTTCACCATACAGATCTTTTACATATTTGGTTAGGTTTATTCCTAGGTATTTTATGCTTCTTGGTGCGATTGTGAATGGGATCAGTTTCTTTATTTGTCTTTCTGTTGCTTCATTATTAGTGTATAAGAATGCAACTGATTTCTGTACATTAATTTTGTATCCTACAACCTTGCTGAATTCATGTATCAGTTCTAGCAGACTTTTGGTGGAGTCTTTCGAGTTTTCCATGTACAGTATCATGTCATCTGCAAAAAGTGAAAACTTGACTTCATCTTTGCCAATTTTGATGCCTTTGATTTCATTTTGTTGTCTGATTGCTGATGCTAGAACTTCCACCACTATGCTAAACAACAGTGGTGAGAGTGGACATCCCTATCGTGTTCCTGATCTCAGGGGAAAGCTCTCAGTTTTTCCCCATTGAGGATGATATTAGCTGTGGGCTTTTCATAAATGGCTTTTATGATGTTTAAGTATGTTCCTTCTATCCCAACTTTCTCGAGGGTTTTTATTAAGAAAAGATGCTGAATTTTGTGAAATGCTTTTTCTGCATTGATTGACAGGATCATATAGTTCTTTTCTTTTATCAATGTGATGTATCACATTGATTGATTTGTGAATATTAAACCAGCCTGCAGCCCAGGAATGAATCCCACTTGATCTTGGTGAAGAATTCTTTTTATATGCTGTTGAATTCAATTTGCTAGTATCTTGTTGAGAATTTTTGCATCCATATTCATCAGGGATATTGGCCTGTAGTTCTCTTTTTTTCTGGGTCTCTGTCTGGTTTGGGAATCAAAGTAATGCTGGCTTCATAGAATGAGTCTGGAAGTTTTCCTTCCCTTTCTATTTTTTGGAACAGCTTGAGAAGGATAGGTATTATCTCTGCTTTAAATGTCTGGTAGAATTCCCCAGGGAAGCCATCTGGTCCTGGACTCTTATTTGTTGGGAGATTTTTCATAACTGATTCAATTTCTTCACTGGTTATGGGTCTGTTCAAATTTTCTATTTCTTCCCGTTTGAGTTTTGGAATTGTGTGGGTGTTTAGGAATTTGTCCATTTCTTCCAGGTTGTCCAGTTTGTTGGCAGATAATTTTTCATAGTATTCCATGACAATTGCTTGTATTTCTGAGGGATTGGTTGTAATAATTCCATTTTAATTCGTGATTTTATCTATTTGAGTCCTCTCCCTTTTCTTTTTGAGAAGCCTAGCTAGAGGTTTATCAATTTTGTTTATTTTGTCAAAAAACCAACTCTTGGTTTCATTGATCTGTTCTACTGGTTTTTTTGTTTGTTTGTTTGTTTGATTTTTGTTTTTTTTAGATTCTATATTGTTTATTTCTGCTCTGATCTTTATTATTTCTCTTCTTCTGCTGGGTTTGGGGTGTCTTTGCTGTTCTGCTTCTAGTTCCTTTAGGTGTGCTGTTAGATTTTGTATTTGGGATTATTCTTGTTTCTTGAGATAGGCCTGGATTGCGATGTATTTTCCTCTCTGGACTGCCTTTGTTGCATCCCAAAGGGTTTGGATTGTTGTATTTTCATTTTCATTTGTTTCCATGTATCTTTTAATTTCTTCTCTAATTGCCTGGTTGACCCATTCATTCTTTAGTAGGGTGTTCTTTAACCTCCATGCTTTTGGAGGTTTTCCAGACTTTTTCCTGTGGTTGATTTCAAGTTTCATAGCATTGTGATCTGAAAGTGTGCATGGTATGATTTCAATTCTTTTATACTTATTAAGGGATGTTTTGTGACCCAGTATGTGATCTATCTTGAAGAATGTTCCATGTGCACTCGAGAAGAAAGTATATTCTGTTGCTTTGGAATGCAGAGTTCTAGATATATCTGTCAAATCCATCTGATCCAATGTATCATTCAGGACCCTTGTTTCTTTATTTATTCCCTGTCTAGATGATCTATCCATTGTTGTAAGTGGAACATTAAAGTCTCCTGCAATTACCACATTCTTATCAATAAGGTTACTTATGTTTGTGATTGTTTTATGTATTTGGGGGCTTCCAAATTCAGTGCATAGATATTTATAATTGTTAGCTCTTCCTGGTGGATAGACCCTGTAATTATTATATAATGCCCTTCTTCCCATCTCTTGTTACAACCTTTAATTTAAAGTCTAGTTTGTCTGATATCAAAGTATGGCTCCTCCAGCTTTCTTTTGACTTCCAGTAGCGTGATAGATAGTTCTCCATCCCCTCACTTTCAATCTGAAGGTGTCCTCAGGTCTAAAATGAGTCTCTTGGGACTACTGGGTGGCTCAGTCGGTTGAGTGTCTGACTTCAGCTCAGGTCATGATCTCACAGTTCGTGGGTTCGAGCCCCGCATCAGGCTCTGTGCTGACCTCTCAGAGCCTGGAGCCTGCTTCAGATTCTGTGTCTCCTTTTCTCTCTGCCTCTCCCCTGCTCACACTTTGTTTCACTCTGTTTCTCAAAAATAAATAAATGTAAAAAAATTTTTTTTAAATGAGTATCTTGTAGACAGCAAATAGATGGGTCTTGTTTTTTTATCCATTCTGATACCCTGTGTCTTTTGGTTGGAGCATTTAGTCCATTTACATTCAGTGTTATTATTGAAAGATACGGGTTTAGAGTCACTGTGATATCTGTAGTTTTCATGTTTATAGTGGTGTCTCTGGTACTTTGTGGTCCTTGCAACATTTCACTCACAGAGTCCCCCTTAGGGTCTCTTGTAGGGCTGGTTTAGTGGTGGTGAATTCCTTCAGTTTTTGTTTGTTTGGGAAAACGTTTATCTCTCCTTCTATTCTGAATGACAGACTTACTGGATAAAGGATTCTCGACTGCATATTTTTTCCATTCATCACATTGAAGATTTTCTGCCATTCCTTTCTGGTCTGCCAAGTTTTAGTAGATAGGTCTGCTACTACTCTTATGTGTCTACCTTTGTATGTTAAGGCCCATTTATTCCTAGCTGCTTTCAGAATTCTCTCTTTATCCTTGTGTTTTTGCCAGTTTCATTATGATATGTCATGCAGAAGATCGATTCAAGTTATGCCTGAAGGGAGTTCTCTGTGCCTCTTGGATTTCAATGCCTGTTTCCTTCCCCAGATTGGGGAAGTTCTCAGCTATGATTTGTTCAAGTATACCTTCAGCCCCTTTTTCTCTCTCTTCTTCTTCTGGAATTCCTATGATACGGATATTGTTCCATTTGATTGCATCACTTAGTTCTCTAATTCTCCCCTCGTACTCTTTTATCTCTCTTTTTCTCAGCTGCCTCTTTTTCCATAATTTTATCTTCTAATTCACCTATTCTCCCCTCTGCCTCTTCAATCCACACTGTGGCTGCCTCCATTTTATTTTGCACCTCATTATAGCATTTTTAATTCATCATGACTATTTTTTAGTCCCTTGATCTCTGTAGCAATAGATTCTCTGCTGTCCTCAATGCTTTTCCCAAGCCCAGCAATTAATTTTATGACTATTATTCTAAATTCTTGTTCAGTTATATTGCTTAAAATGGTTTTGATCAATTCGTTGGCTGTCCTACTTCCTGGAATTTCTTTTGAGAATTCTTCCGTTTCGTCATTTTGGCTAATTTTCTGTCCCTTATGCGTTTTAAAAGCTTGCTGTGTGCTCTGCACCTGAGAGCACTGCTATATTAAAGGAGGGTCATACACTGTCCAGGGCCTGGCCCTTCAGGAGGGTTTTTTTCAGAGATTATTACTTGCTCTCTGTTGTTGTGACTTTGGTTATTTATTACCTTACTCGTTGTAATATTTTGGACCCTCCACCAGGTGTGCTTTGATTTGTTCCTTGGAGTAGCCCTGTCAAGGAAAACAGATAGACAAAATGGGGACAAATACACGCAAATACACAAGTAACACAAACAAATACACAAAAATAAAAAACTAAAGACTAAAACCAAAAAACCCCAAGTCACCAACTACAGGTAAAGAAGAGGGTGGAGGTGGTGCTGATGGAAGAGCACATGCAAAGAGAGAAATGACAGGGGGGGGCCGGTGGGGAGAAAAAATAAACATCAATTAGGCAGAGAGACTAAAAGGCTTAATCCAGAGAGAGAGAAAAGGAAAGAAAGAAAGAGGCAGGGAAAACAAAACGAAGAGAAAGTTACCCAGACAGAGAAACTGTATGGCTTGATTATTCCAGAGAGAGAGAGCGAGAGAAAGGAGTGTAAAGATGGAGGTGGAGAACATGTACCAAGAGAGTGGATTAAATATGTCTGTTTAGACAGACCAGTAACCAGAGTAACCAGCCTAGGGGAGGGAAGGGATAAGGAGGAGAAAAGGGGGGAGGGAGAATATATCTATATATCCAGAATCGACCTAGAGTTACTTCGGGCAATGCTGCATTGCTTGTGGGGAGGAGCTGTCTGCAGGGTCTGTGCGGCTGGGGTGGATGCGCAGTTACCCAATGCAAGGGGGCGTGGTTTGGCGTAATCTGGATCCACCTCCACTACGAGCCCTGGGAGTGATCTCTGACGCCCCGCCTTAGTGGTGGTGGTTGGGGCAGGGGTGGGGAATGGGGATCCCCCTGTCTCTTCTCCAGAGCCAGACCCAGTGGCCTCTGTTTGAGTCGTCCTCACTGTGCCGCAGGTGCAGATGGGGTGGTCCTTCTCACTCCACCAACTACCCTGACCCTACACTTGGCTAGGATTCAAAGTCCTGCTCTGTGTGCTCTGCACTGGGGAAGTACCTCTCAGTGCAGCCCTATATGTAGTCCCGGCTGGCTTTGTCTGTGCCGCGGCACTTCAGGGAGGACCAGCTTCTCCTACTGCAGACTGAGCCACTGCCCTCACAGACACAAGCAGATGCAGGCAGGCCTTATCTTTTCCCACAGCACCCCAGGAAGCAGACCACTTTCTCCTACTGTAGACTATGCCACTGACCTCCCGGGAGCCCCCAGGGATGGCAGACACAGGCAGGCTTTGTACTATCTCGCAGCCCTCCAGGCAGGGAACCACTTTTTCCAACTGTGGACTGAGCCCCTGAACTACCACCACACGCAGGCTTGGCTCCCCTCTTCCCCAGGTGCCGAGGGAGCCAGCCCCAGTCCGAAGGAAGCTCTGCAGTTAGAGATCGGAGCCCTCTCAGTCTCAGTCCGAGATCTTTCTCCTGTCCAGATATGGTCCTACACTTCCCTAGCTGCTCTTTCTCTCCCCTTTGGCTCTCCGCAGAAGGGGTCCCTCCACCCCATACCCACGTGGCCTTTGTTTTTATCTCCCCCATTTCACAGTTACCCACATATCTTTTTTCCAGCTTTCCCATTTTATTCCTAGTAGATTCAGTCTCTTTTCCTCCCAGGCTCTGGTGTTCAAAGCCCTTTGGCTTCTACACTTCTTTGAGAGACACGGGAAGTATGGATCCCCCTACTTCTCCACCATGTTGGCACCTCCTATCTCTAAATTGCACAAATTAAATTAAAATTTAAGTAAAGATTAGATGCTACCCGTATTGACGTTTTCTCATTCAATGTTCTCATTCAGAGCTCGTTCGAATATCTGTCCCATGGTAGACATCAGAAACTCCATTAGGTGGCTGGCCAGGTTGGTACTGATCTAGTAGGCTTCCTGTCTGATGGACTCCATATTGAGAGTCTCAAGATAGTAGCACAAGCTCTGTTGTTCTGTGCTAGCAGGCAAATAGCGGAAGAAATGTTGAGGCTTTTAGGGAGATGAGTTTGAAATCACTGCAAGTAGGACAGATATGTCTGATTTTGCAATGAAATACCTTCCAGTTTAGCAATTCTGAGACAGATCTGTTTGCAAAATGTGAGCAGGTACCTGGGTTAGGTTGATAGAATACTCAATATTCTGTTGCTAAGGTTCTAAGCCTATTCATGGTATTCTATTTTTAGAGTGGACAGGAATGAATCAGAGGCCTATGATTAATTATTAATGATTGTGAAATAACACTGTTGGATGATAAAATGTAGAAAGTTTTAATAACAGCTGCTCTGAGGATTACTTTTAACAAATACATAAAAGAATTTTTGAAGTTATATTTTACCTCTTTGGAACACTGCTTGTTTTTAAGTAATTTTCTCTAAATGTCTATGGTTTAGTCCTATCTTGAAAAGACAAGACTGTGGTAACAAGAGGCTCCAAAAAAATTAATTATAGCTCTTTATTTATCATTAGCATGCAGACTAAATTCCTAGAATTTCTGAATGTTTAACAGCCTATCAGATTAAAATAAAACTTTTTTTTTTTTTTTTCAGTTTGGTGTCTCTTTTAGTGTCTATAGTAATTAGTGATATCAATCATTTACTACACCCTGGTTCTGTTCTCAATGGATTACGTGAGAAAACTCAAGGGTAGAAAAGTTAAATACCCAGGGGCGCCTGGGTGGCTCAGTCAGTTAAGTGTCTGACTTCAGCTCAGGTCATGATCTCAGTCTGTGAGTTCAAGCCCCGTGTCGGGCTCTGTGCTGACAGCTCAGAGCCTGGAGCCTGCTTCAGATTCTGTGTCTCCCTCTCTTTCTCTGCCCCTCCCCTGCTCATTCCCTGTCCCTCTCTGTCTCAAAAATAAATAAAAAGAGGGGAGCCTGGGTGGCTCAGTCAGTTAAGCGTCTGACTTCGGCTCAGGTCATGATCTCACCGTTCATGGGTTCGAGCCCTGCTTTGGGCTCTGTGCTGTCAGCTCAGAGTCTGGAGTCTGCTTTGGATTCTGTGTCTCCCTCTCTGTCTGCCCTCTTCCCCTCACGCTCTGTCTGTCTCTCTCTCTCTCTCAAAAATAAATAAATATTAAACAATTTTAAAAAATAAATAAAAAGAAAAAAAAGAAAGGTTAAATACCTGGTCAAGGTCATACAGTAAGTAAGAATGGATTTGATCCTGAGCAACCAAGAGTCTGCACTCTAGACAGTGATTTCTTTTCTAGTTTACATGAAGGACCCACCATATATCACTAAACAAGGACATGGGAAGATTTGATCTTGTATGGATTTTATTCTTCCATATCTTACTATAGCCATTAATTTGTTTAACAGACACCGAACACTCACTAAGGTAATGATGGATATGCTTTATCGAGCATTTATTGGCTAATGGTTTAAATGTATCATCTTATTTAAACCTTGTAGCTATCCATGATGTAGCTTAGAGACCTTAAATGGCAGGGTCTTATGGTGAGCATGGAGGCACGAATTGAATGCAGGGCCCGATTCCAGGGCTAATGCTCTTCAACACATTACAGGCAGTGGATTGTGCTCCGCGCTGTAGAGCATGGACGTTGCATAAATCACAGATCCTTCCTTCGAAGAACATGGAATGCAGTTTTGCTGATAAGATATGCATGCAAATAACTGATACACATGGGGAGAGTGTACTGCTCTAAGGGATACAGATACTCTCCTCTGAAGCTCAGCAGAGACAGCAATCACTTTTGTCAAAAAAAAGAGAGATTTAGGAGATAAAGTTCAGATAGTGAAAGCTACCAGTAGTAATCTGTAGTGATTTTGAAAAAAGAAAAACACTACAGGTTTGTTACTAACAGGCCTGTTTTCATTTTTAAAACACAGCACAAGAATTTTCTTAATTTATTAAGGATAGATTGAGTGCCTATTGGGTACCAGATATTGCCGATGCAGGCATTGAAGATAGGCAATGTTCTCAGAGCCAGAATATTTCCTGCTCTCTTGGAGCTTATGGTCTAGTGGGGAGAGGCTGACAATAATGAAAAAAAATATAAGCAAGTGAGGTTTGCAGTCTGTGTAAGGATGATAGTGCTGCCATCAGACTCCAAGCAGGACAGGAGGTGGCGAGTCAAAGGCAGGTGTAAGGCAGCTTGCTACTTCAAATAGGGTGATAAGAGGTCTCACCAAAGAGGTGACATTTGATAAGAACCTAAAGACGTAAAGAGCAAGTGTAAAGACCCCGTGTTAGTACGTGTAGCTTTAAGAACTTCGTACCTGAGGGCATGTGCAGGATAGCTTGCTCTGACTCACCGTGCCTCGTTCCCCAGGATCTACTCTCTCCCCATCTCCTCCCTTCTTTTTGCTGTGCAAGGATAGGCTGTGTGGAGCATATCACCAGGTAACTTTGCACTCTGGCTTACAGTTAGGTTCAGCTGCTAAGAGGTCTGGCATGAGGTCAGAGGGAGAAGAGAGTGAGGCCTGGCTATTTATTCCCTCCATCTGTCTCCAAGTGGAGACTCGAGTAATATGGGGCATAAGGAAATCAGCATTAACTCTGTTTTAAGAAGTAAACATTTGAGGCAATAAACGATGCAATGATTTGACCAAGGTATAACTGGGATGGTGTAATTGGGGTAAGAATGGAAACTATAAGTATCTAACCTTTTGCCTACTGAAGCTTGCCTACGGAGAGATAGTATTTCTATTTACAGACTGCTGTAAGCAATGATGACATTTATTTATGCTATATAAGAATGTAAGGACCTAAGAATATAGGTCCACATGTGTGCATAGGGACACACACACACACACACACACACACACACACACACACAGAGTTGCTTGCATTTTCAAGGGGCTAACAAATTCCTTGCAGCTCTTCTGCTACTAATTCATGGATTCCATGAGACCCTTGGCTCCATGGAAATGAGAGAAGCCTCCTATCTTTGGGTGATTTGTTACATAGACTCTCCCAACAGCTAACATTTAACAATGTTTAATTTTGTGGTTTCAGTGAAAAAAGTAAAATAAATAATTTCCACTGTATATTTAGAGCCTAAGTGAGGCTTTAACATCAGTTCCATATCTAGTCATGCAAGAAAGCCATGCACTGTCAGGAAGCATTTTCACAATTAATGGTCTATACAGATTACATATCTTTATTAGGAGTTATAATATTTTTTATTTTTTTATTAAAAAATTTTTTTTACATTTATTTATTTTTGAGAGACAAAGAGAGACAGAGCACAAGTGGGGGAGGGCCAGAGAGAGAAGGAGACACAGAATCTGAAGCAGGCTCAAGGCTCCGAGCTGTCGGCACAGAGCCCCACATGGGGCTCAAACTCACAAACCGCGAGATCATGACCTGAGCCAAAGTTGGACACTTAACCAACTGAGCCACCCAGGTGCCCCAGGAGTTATAATTTTTTTTGAAGATATAATATACTTTTGAATTATGTCTCTAAATAATATATTCCAAGTGGACATGTATTATTGAAACAATGGCACATAGAATATTTCTATTCAGAAAAAATTACATATTATTTATTGGTGATAAGTGGATATGAGGAGCTCATGTTCCTATATTTAACAACACTCAGAGGAGGCTTTAATTCACAATATTATAAGAACGATTAAAGAATTTGTTGAGATGGAGGGAACCCACCATTGTGAGAATTTTAGGTATTCTATACAATAAACTTAGGCGCACATACACACACAATAAAAAAAACACCACTTCCATGAAAATCTTTAGCAGTATTTATAATCCACTGAGTCTGTGCTCATTTGTGATACCTGCAAGAGGAAACTAGTATGTTTACCTAAAAGTAAATCATGAAAAGACCTATCAGAGTCATTTAAAGACTAAGACAAATATATTCACGTAATTCTGCATTTGCTCTTTGACTTAAAAAAAAAGCTGGGTATGTAATTGATACAGAAGAAGGAGAATAAAACAGTTTGTGGTAAACAATGTAATTCTCTCATGAGCCCACATCACTCTGACCTCTGGTTCCACTGGCACATCACCTTCCCTGACTCTGACCGTCCTGCCTTGCTCTTCTAAGGGCCCTTGTGAATATACTGGAACCACCAGAATAATCTTTATTTCAAAATGTTTAATTTAATCGCATCAGCAAAGCCCGTTTTATCATATAAGGTAACACAGTTGCACATTCCAGGAATTAGGATGTGGGCATCTTTGGAAGGCCATTATTATGCCTACCACACTATAAGAATGACCTCTTCCTTCAGGTCCTATTGCCTTTTGAGCCAGGACATAGATACCTTGGTTCAGGGCCTTAATTTCTTTTATTTTTTTAAATTTTATGTTTATTTTTGAGAGAGAGACAGAGCACAAGCAGGGGAGGGGCAGAAGGAGAGGGAGGCACAGAATCCGAAGCAGGCTCCAGGCTCTGAGCTGTCAGCACAGAGCCCGATGCGGGGCTCCAACTCACAGACCACAAGATCATGATCTGAGCTGAAGTCGGACGCCCAGCTGACTGAGCCACTCAAGCGTCCTGCAGGGCCTTAATTTTTAACCACATGATTACGAATCCTAGTCTGTGCTTAAATATTTATTACTGGATATATGAATAGGGTTTAGCTCTTTTTATTGATTCATGATTCATTCTAATCCTTCATGTAATTAGTAAACTGAGTCTTATGTATTTATTTGAGAGTGCTGCTTTTTTCCAAGAAATTATGTTAAATGTTAGCTGATTATTTTCCACAGAAATTGCTATCAGTTGCAAGAGTGAAATAATTGTAGTTGTTACTAGAGTCATTATTTAACAATAAGGGCATTGGATTTTTTTTTTCTTTGTGGGACTAGTTTGATGCTTAGAGTCTGATCTAAAAGCAACTTTTTCATATTTGGTGGTGCTATGAGGCTATCTATGTAACCATTCATCATCAAACACTGCCTTACATTGCAAGCAGTTGAAGAGTATTATGGTTTAATCACTTCATATTCTAAAGGTGATAGTAGACTTTCCCTAGGAAGGACAATGCAGCTCACAGAAAATGAAAATATCACTCAGTACTTTTTTTCCTTCCCTAGTAAATGCAAAGAAAGAACTATAAATTGTAAGATCATCACTCTGTGGTCACAATCTCTGTAATCCTAAAATGCCTCTTCACTCATAATCAGCCTCATTCTCAAAAAGAGATTTATAGAATACTATAGCTAGAAGGAAAATGAGAGATTATTTTGTCTATGTACTTTTTTTGTACAAATGAAGACCCTGCGACCCAAAGGGAAAGTGACTTGCCCGAAGTCAATTAATTAGGGCACTGGACTCAATTTTTCTGACTCTCTGAAATGGCTTCTTTTGAACATATGTCCATTGAGAATATTCTTTGAACATTCTTGTGGAAATGTGACTGTAAATTTTAGCATGATGATGTAGCAGAAGTGACTTCCTAAAGACCTCTTGCCTTGTTTCCTGTTTCCCTTTCTGTATGACTGTTGCAAAATATTGCGTATCTGTGTGTGTGTGTGTGTGTGTGTGTGTGTGCGCACGCGTGTGTGTGTGTAATGCAAAAGGTACTCTGCTACTTTCTCTTAGATACACCTACCAATGGAAGCATGGTGCCTGTGTGAGAAGGCATGCGTAAAACCATGAGAAATTCAACTGCAATATGAGTAGTACCTGTAAATAACCAAATGAGTGTTGTAGGGCTTCTCTGTGGGAGTCATTGGTGTAAGTGCAGAGGAAAGTAAAGAAGTGAACCTTGATCATTGATGATGTGTCACGATGGGAGTGGCAATGGCTTAGGGAAGCCAGGTTGTGTAAAGAAAGGAGTTTGGAAAACAGGGACAAAGGAGTGAAGGGATTTTGATGAGCATATAGCTGAGCTAAGGCCAGGTCCTCTGTTTTGACCTGGTTCTAACTCTTAACATCCAGTACATCTTCTTCAGTGTCCTTCTTTGTAGTCGCTAAAGACATTCAAGTGGAGAAATGACATTATTGATGTAGTTCTTTGTGATACATAATTTGTGTTTAATGTTGTAGAGTAGAAAGAGTCCAGTGCAGGGTGACCAGTTTGGAGGTTAACAAAAGAGTCTAAACCCAGGGTATTAAAGGCTTTGGGAACTGCCAAGCACAGAATCTGTGAGACCCCCATCATCTGCACCCCTCCTCTCCTAGGCAACACTAGAACTCTTCCTCCTCTGATCAAAGGCAAACCTCTCTTGTGTTCTCAATGCCACTTATTCCCACTTCCTCAAGAATCTTAAATTTTCTATCTTTTCTCTATCTTCTGTCATTACTTCTTCCATCATTATTGACCCTTTTCTCTCAATAGTCTCAAATGTGTCCTATCTTAAAAACAAAATTTCTTCTCACCTATAGTCTTGCCTCTTTTTTTTCTGTACTACAAAACTTTTTCAAAGAAGTATCTAGGCTTACTGCTTACATCCCAACAACTATATAAAATTAAACATGTCACTTTGCATTTTAAAATTTCTCAATAAATTAACAAATAACTCCAGTCTGGTTTTGACTCTGACTTCTTCCACACAACTCTACTTGCTAAAGTCACCCTGCTGTCCAAATCAATGGGTCAGATCATTTTCTGTTCTGTTTTGCTTGACCTCTGAACAGCTTTCAGCATGGTTTCGTGTTCATACGATTTTGAGAAACTTTCTTCTTATGGCATCTAGACCGACCACCATATTCTCCCTATTTTTCTCATTCTTGGGTGCTAGTCCTTTTGTTTTTCTTTTTTAATCTAACCTTGTTTCCCTATACAATCATATTCTTTCTAACGACTTCAATTACCATCTCCACAGTAATAGGTTCCAAATTTTTACCTCTAGTTAGAACCATTCATTTGAGCTCTAGACATGCACAGCCATTTGCTTAAGTAATAAATCTACTTCAGTGTCTTGTAGGACTTCAAACATATGTTCAAAACTGAACTCGTGATCTTTTCCTGAATTTTTCTCCTTCCAAGTATGTCAGTATTCTGAGCCACCATATGCTTCTCTTTTCATGTTAGAAATCTGGGCAATCACAGGTCTTTCTTGACACTTTACCCTCTACTACCTGACATCCAATCAATCACTGAATCAGTTGATTCTGCTTCCTCAATATCTCATATGTGCCTGCTTACCTCCATTTCTGCTGCTGCCACTTTAGTTTAAGAAAACTTCATCTCTCAGGGTGCCTAACTGGGTCAGTAAGTAGAGTGTACAATGCTTGATCTTGGGGTCATGAGTTTGAGCTCCACATTGGGTAGAGAAATTACTTTAGAAAAAGGTAAAAAAACAAAAACAAAAAAAACAAAACCTTTCATCTCTCATTTGAGCTATTGCAATTGCCTCCTACTGATCTGCTAACTAAAAAACCTTTCTACCACCTGTAATCCAATTTCCACATAACAGTTGGAGTGTTACCATAAAAGCACATGACAACCCACTAGTAATTAAGATAAACTAAATACAATGCAGTTTGTGATTGATAGCTATTCTCCATCCTTCCCCCATTCCCAAACAGGAGGCTAACATTTTCATATTTGGGGGCACCTGAGTGGCTCAGTTGGTTGAGCAGCTGACTCTTGATTTCGGCTCAGGTCTTGATCTCATGGTTCATGGGATCAAGCCCTGTGTTGGGCTCTGCACTCATAGCAGGGAGTCTGCTTGGGATTCTCTCTTTGCCCTCTCCCACTTATTCTCTCTCTCTCTCTTTCTCAAAATAAATAAATAAACAAATAAACCTTAAAAAATAATAAAGTTCTCATCTTTTGGTGGAGAAGCCCAAAGAGAAGAAGGTAATGCTCATCGAGGAAATATCAGGAGCTCATATCTTGGAAAGTAGATGAGGAGCTTCTTCCATTCCCCCCGGTTTTCTTTCAGTTCAGTTTCTCTAGATGGTATCAGCAAAACAAGAGATTCTTGATATTGCTGCTACTATGTTGGAAATCCAAGCTGCAGCACCAAGAATCATCCTGACCAATATTTAATCTAGACTGGACAGCTGCCACAGGTGGTTGCTGAATGAGGCTGGGAGCCAGGCCCTGCTGTGGCTGAACTCCTTCTACTGTCCTGGTAGGCTCATCCAGGTCACTTCATTAACCTAATCATAAAAAAGATACATTTTACGGCAGTAAAAATTTTGGACTACACTTACTGTGTTATGGAAATGTTCTAGTGTATTTTATAAGCTCAAATCAGAATGTGTCACTTCCCTGGTTAAATCTCTTCCACAGCTTTCTTTGCTCTTAGGATAAAATCTCTAATCACATGTGCTGTAAGACCCAATTTCAATCTTAAGTTTCAAATCTCAAATATGGAATAGGCAGTTGGCATGAACGTATGATTCACCTGCTAAAAAAGCTATAAATATGCCAAAGGGGGATTTAAAAAAAAAACAAAAAGCCTTCAGCTAACACTCCAGTCTGGCACTTCATCATCTTTCCCTCTTCTCTCCTCTCCCCATGTTGCAGTTAGCTCCTTCCTTCCTCATAGGAGAACAGTCCATTCCCTCAGCCTGGAATGCTTTTCTCCTTCTTTTTATTTGATTAACAGCTTCTTATCTTATAAATATTAGCTTAAAAAAATCACATCATGAAGGCCTATCTCTGTTGTACCCCCACTTTGAATTGGATTCCATCTCCCTGTTACAGCATACCTATCCTCTTAGTTGTTTTTTTTTTTTCAAAATTATGATTGTCTAATGTCTTTTTCTCTCAGTCCATCTATCAAACAATCCATCCATCCATCAAAAATCCATCTGTGGATCTTTATTAAGCATCCACTTTTCATCAGAAATCTCCGGCCAATGGTACAAAAGCCCATGGCAGAATTCCTAGCAT
Source organism: Panthera tigris (assembly GCF_018350195.1). NCBI lineage: Eukaryota > Metazoa > Chordata > Mammalia > Carnivora > Felidae > Panthera > Panthera tigris. The sequence goes on from NC_056667.1 coordinate 152,865,150, forward strand.
TGACAGGTTGGAAAATGAAGATACAGGAAAGGGGAAAGGGATTCAAAAATAACTTTTGGGTGTTAAGCTTGGAAAGATGATAAGAAAACCTAAAATGTAGGAAAATCAGTATGAAAGAAGGTTTGGGAGAAGAAGGAATTATCCTTTTAATTTGAGCCAGGGGTGAAACATTCAAAGATTAATTTCTAGTATACAAGAAAAGCTGAGGAACCATTTGCAAACCATCTGCAGAGGAATGATATATGAAGGTGTAGGAATACTTACAATCTCTAAGGCACAGAATAGAAATAAAGAAGAAAGGATTGGCATATTTGAAAGGCACTGTATGAAAGTTAGCTCAAAAATAGAATTTTCTTTCACATTTTGTATGTCATACAAGTTGCCAAAAACAGGTTATTTTTTAAGGAAATGCATGTATTTAGCTTTAGTAAGATAAGAAAGCTAAATGAAATCCTCGATGTATACCATTCCACTAGCAAGGAACAGAATAGCACTTCTAAGGTGGAAAGAAAAACCAGTAAGATTTGGTTCTTGGCTGGGCAATAACTGTTCTGTAATTGTACAAACTGGAACCTTAATTAGCTGATTACATCTTGCTTTCTTATTCTTCATATTGTTTGAATATACATTTTGAGCTGTCTTTGGATATTGGAAAAACTCTCCTCTCTTTGAAACAAATCCTTAAAATATTAGTCAATAGAAACCCATCTGCGCAGCGATTGAGTCACAACCAATCCAGATTCCTGGAATCTGTGAGAAAGGCTTGTGCTTGTCACGTTGTCCCTCCTTTGCTGAAGTTCTGTGGCTTGGCAGGTTTGTTCTCAGGCAAGGTTTACTGTGCTGCTATGTTCTGTCAATGCACATGGGGGCAGCAGAGAGGCAGAGTAGCCGCCCAGCTCTGAAGAGCAAATCAGAGAAGCCTGGAGCTCTAATTTTGGGCATAGTGTTTCCAGAACAGCCCTTCAAAAATTAAACGTTTTATCTATTGAAACAATCATAAGCAAATGGCATGCCTATTTTTCTCCTTTGAAAGAAAATTAAGACCAGCATCTAGGAATAGTAAGTCCATGTGAATACAGACATTTGCAAGGGTAGTATCTGGATTGCTCTGAAAACATTTCCTATTTTTTTTTCTTGGGTATTTGCAATTTGACAAAAGATTTACTAGTACGTACTCTATTCCACTGTCCTATACCCTTAAGAATAATTATTTTGAGTGTATTCCAAGCCCTGTCTCCTGTTTGGAAACATATGGAAACACATTTTGAATAAATGTAATTGGAGTAAGAGACTGTGAAATACAGCAGCTTTTGTAATAGATTTGTGAATGGTTTTGGTTGTATGCTAGGTTGCAATAAAAAGTTACTGAGTCCGTTTGACTCGTAGCTAAAAACTTACAAATACTGAACTGTAAGGATATGACGGTAGGGTACCATACTCCCCTGGCTTCAGGATCCCACTCTCTTGTTGCCTTTGTTCTCTCTGCAAGATGTCTTCTTCCCCACCTCTAGTCCACCACACTTTCTAGCTACTCCCACCTTTTTGCCCCCACTAACTTCTGCAGGCTCTTTAGGCCTCATAGGAGAGTCATTCTCTCCAGGCAGCCTGCCCCATGGCTTCTCCTGTTTCCTCCCATGGAGTCCTAGAAGCTCCCACAGGAAGTATGTCTTGTTCCTGATTTTATCTCCAGCACCTAGCACCGTGTACTTACTAGGGCCCAATTAAGACAACAAAAAAAGAATATTTAAAATCTTTATCACGGAGGTGGAAGTGAAGGGTAAAAGGAGCCGAGGACCAGTCACACTGTGAATAAGAGGTTAAAAGAGGGTTTGCTACCCTGCCCAGGATAGGGTGGGGCTGGTGGGTGTAACACTTGAGGTCATAGCAGGGATGATGGAGTTCATTCAGTTCTTTTCGGCAAACATTTGGCGATCAGGTAAGCCCGGGCAGACCTGAGGCCTGTGGTTAGTTAGGTAGTGAGTCAAGTGCCTCAGTACTGATGACAGCCAGGGGCTTAACTGAAGTAAAATCATGTTTGGTGAAAATGCTTTGTGTCGTGCTAACCACAGAAGCATGAACACTGTGTGATCTGCTTTAAGACAAAAGAAGCTTAGACCTCATAGTGATCTTAACAAAACTCTCCTCCAGTAGCTTTCTGGTTGTTAAGGTGGTTCTCTCAAGGGCACTGATCTGTGCTAGAGGTCATTGCAGTGCAGTGGGGAGAGAGAGGGAGCTCTTTCTGGAGAGGACTCAGCTCGCCTTCTTAGCATCTTGTTGCTAGGCAATGGCTCCTCCAGTGAAAGCTCATCTCCCTCTTGAAAGATGGAGTAGGTCTGGTTGAGGGAAATGCAGTTTATATAAACTGGACCATATGCAACAGTATTTTGCTCTAATCCTCAAAATTGCCTTATTCTATAAGGAAGACAAATGATTCCTACTTAAAATCCTGTTACTTGGCAACCAGATACTATACCTCCTCTCTTTTTGTTACAAAGCAATATACTTCCTTTTTAATCTTGTTGATTTATTTTTACCTTTCCACCCATATGCCTTTCCAAATTGATTTAATGAGATTCAGTAAGGCATTGTTTGGTGGTAGTATTTCCCTAGATTGCTGAATTCATTTCCATCTGAAAAATTACTTTGGATCAGCAGCTCCTAGCCAGCACCTCGCATATTGCTCTTAGTGCATATTCCATAATGATAAAATATAATGGGTTGTCAATTTGATGGGCCAATATTTAAATAATATAATTTTTCAAAGGAAGTGTAGACAGATCAGTGCTATTTGAATAGATCTGAAAATCCTGACATGGTTTGCTAAATTCTAAAATTTAAAAAATCAATATAGAATAATTATCTTTTTCAAAAGTGCAAAATATCCATCAGAGCCTAAGAGCCTTTGAGATGCTTTTTTAAAAAATGTTTGTTTATGTTTGAGAGAGAGAGAGTGGGGGAGGGGCAGGGAGAGAGAGGGACAGAGGATCTGGCGAGGGCTCTGCGCTGACAGCAGCAAGCTAGATGCGGGGCTCGAACTCACGAACCCTGAGATCATGACCTGATCCGAAGTTGGACGCTCAACCTACTGAGCCATCCAGGTGCCCTTAAGAGCCTTTTGTTTTAACCTTTCAATGTTTTAAATTGTTGGTCAATTTTGAAAGCAAAACTTGCAATTTGCCTTTATTCTTTTCTCATAATAATGTTGTAAACTTTTGGAAATTAGTGACCAAATTAGCATCACCACATAATACTAGTCTTTTTTTTTTTTTTATGGAAGACTTCTGAATTTATAAATAGAGAAGTTTTAACTTAAAACCAAGGAATTTTAAAATTCTTTTCTAATTGCTTTTTGTCTTATTTATATAGTAGATTCTTGCGTTCATTACAAAGGTTTTTAAATTTCATCCTAGAGGTTTGATACCTGATTGCTACCAAACACTAATTCTGATGAGAAGTTTGAAAACTCTTGCATACCGAGTGAGTTTAGTAAGGTTGAAAGGATTTCTTGTGACATTTGACTTTTTAATTTTCTTTCTCTCCCTCCCTCCCTCCTTCACCTGTCAGTTACCTCCCATTTCTTGATTTTTTTTTCTCTGTTAGTTAGCATTTTGGGGTCATGATAAAACTCCAGTTGAACCAGCTTAAGAAAAAAAGGGGGGTTTCATTGTAGACATGAATAACTGCAAACCAGGGTCTGCAGTGCCCTAGGGTGCTTTTTTCTTTCTCATTTCTGCTTCTGTGATCATGCTTTATCCTCTTAAACTGTCTTTGTGTCTGTGTCTGTACCCATGACTTTCAGGGGCTTCCCAGACCACATCTTCCTAGTTTAAACAGAAAGGAAAGTGTTCTAATTTACTAATATTTATATCCCCGGAAAAGTAATCTTAGGTCACTGACTTACTCAAAAACCAAATCCTGTGGCTCTGAAAGGAGAGAAGTGAAAGAAAGGCAGTTCTGGAACTGTGGGGGAATGGTGGTGAGGTTGATTTCAAGGAGAGGAATGCTAAGCAAATAAAACTAAAAGTAACTACTACCCCCATCATTTGCTGTGTACTTTGAGAAAAAAAGATGGGTTAGACTTACTCTGGGCCCATAAGGAGGTCAACATCTAATGAGACAGCAAATTTATAAACTGATACCTTTAATATAGTATACTACTTGTGCAACCATTAAAGTTTTCACATAAGATCTGGGATCTTAGAGAAGGTGAACCAGCTATCCTATGAATAGAGAGATAGGAAGTGAGAGGAAGTGTAGCTGGGGGGATGGGAGGGTTGTTGCCAAGAAGGCTTTGGAGTGATACTTATGTTTACAGGGAATCTTGAAAAATATATAGGAAAATGCCAGGTCATTAAAGGAGCAGGACATTTAGGCAAATGGAACAGCAAAGACCAAAAGAGCATGGTATGTTTATGAAATGTTAGAGGTTTGGTATTGGCCAAACAAAGGGTAAATGCTGGGACTGGCTGGGAGATGTCTGCAAAGAGTAGCAGGAATGGTGCTAGGAAGGCTCTTTTGGGCCACGATAAGGAGTTTCAATTGCTCTTGTATATGGAAAGACACCCTGAGAGATTTGAAGCCTAATATAAAAAATCTGGTTGGGCATTCATGTTGGTAAGTAAAGATTATTGTAGATCAATATTTAAAAAGAGGAGCGCTGGGTGGGTCAGTCAGTTAGGTGTCTGACTTCGGCTGAGGTCATGATTTTACCATCCGTGAGTTCAAGCCCCGCATCAGCTCAGAGCCTGGAGCCGGCTTCAGATTCTGAGTCTCCCTTTCTCTCTGCCCCTTCCCCACTCGTGCTCTGTCTGTTTTTCTCTCTCAAAAATAAAATAATAAAATAAAATAAAATAAAATAAAATAAAATAAAATAAAATAAAATCATAATTTTTTTAAATGAAAATGGAAAATACACTGGAGTCTGTATTTTAAATCTGCCTGGGGATCACCTGCAAGTGGACCCCATAGTCCAAGCTCCTTATGATTATTAGTTTAAAGTAGTGTTTCCAATTTTTCAAGATGTTGCACACAGAGAAAATAATAACATTTTTATAGCAGTCTGGGAGAGCCTGAGGAGGGTGTTGATAGCCAGAGGTCACCGGCACAGGGGTCCTGGCTGCTCTGGGCCCCTTCTGTTCATCATGAGGGGGTATAGAGATGAATCCCTTCCCAGACCAGAAGCCATTTGCTTTACACTAATTGAGAGACTCTAGTGTAGAGATCTGAATTAGAGTGAGGAGATGCCATCTGTGGAGTGGCAATCATTTGTTTTGATAGGGAGTACAATTAATGTTAAGAATTGTTGATGGCAGTGGATTAAGATGGGAAATGTTTGGCCCCTTGAAGATCTTCCAGGATTTCACATGGTGTATGTGCTTCTTAACTAACAGGAAATTTTTATGGAGGAAAACTTACATGTAGGTGAAATGTGTTTTAACATGTACATGTGCATGTTTTGTTATTACTCCTGTTTGGCCAGGCCAATAATTCAGTTGACAGTTGTCATTGAAAGGGTAGTTACTCAGTTTCCAAGAGAAGAGAGGACGTGGCGGCGAAGTCTAGGGGTCAGTCAGGAGGCAGAAGGAGTAGGGGAAAATGTGGGCAAGCACCTTTATTTTAGTTTCTGTGGGAAGGAATGGGTGAACAGGCTTAGGATGGGTAGTTTGAATAATTTCAGGGGGCTCTGAAGTATAGGGGCTATCTCTAGTTGTCTGGTGCTGGGCCTGGTGGGGTTAGTGACCCACAATGGGAAAGCCAACAGAGGAGGTAGCTGGGGTATGGACTCTGGATGCGTTGGTTGGTTTGCATATGAAAAACATGTCCCAGGCAAGTTGTTTACTTTTTCTAGGAATTAGCTAACCCTAAATAATCAGTCCCTTCAGTGTCAGCAAGCTGTCAAAGCATTAGAAATACACAAAACAAAAATCCATGATTAATACAAAAATGTAATACTCTTGGGGCGCCTGGGTGTCTCAGTTGGTTAAGCGGCCGACTTCGGCTCAGGTCATGATCTCGCGGTTCGTGAGTTCGAGCCCCGCGTCGGGCTCTGTGCTGACAGCTCAGAGCCTGGAGCCTGTTTCAGATTCTGTGTCTCCCTCTCTCTGACCCTCCCCCATTCATGCTCTGTCTGTCTCTCTCTGTCTCAAAAATAAATAAACGTTAAAAAAAAATTAAAAAAAAAATGTAATACTGTTGTACTATCTTCAACATTTTTTACATTTTTACATCTTGCTAAAATTTCTTAGTAGAATGAAGGCAAAAATTTAAAATTTAATCATATTCTAGAGATGTTAAAAGAAAGTATGAAAAAGATTTTGATAGAAGATGCATTTACACAATAACAATAAAAATTGTACAAATCATAAAATATCTTCTATTTTATTATGTAATAGTAAAAATAACCTTCATTTGCTGATAAAATGAGCCACTTAAACTCAAAATATTACATGAAATTAATGTTTGACATCTCCATAAGCTGGCAGTTGTCTTAAAATAGACATATTACCTATTCTTAGAGAAATATATAATTTGAAATAGTAGTAAATAACTCAAAAATACTTTGGACATACTATGAATTTTTGGGCAGTTCTCTTTTTCCAATAATGCTCTGCTTAGGTAAATTTTTATTTTATTTTATTTTATTTTATTTTATTTTATTTTATTTTATTTTATTTTATTTTTATTTTTAAATTTTATTTAAATCCAAGTTAGTTAACATATAGTGTAATGATGATTTCAGGAGTAGAATTTAGTGATTCATCACTTACATATAACACCTAATTCTCATTCCAACAAGTGCCTTCCTTAATGCCTTTCACCCACTTAGCCCATCCCTTTGCCCAACACCCCTCCAGCAACTCTGTTTGTTCGCTGTATTTAAGTCTCTTATGGTTTGTCTCCCTCTCTCTTTTTATCTTTATCTTTTATCTTTCCTTCCCTTCCACTGCATTCATCTATTGTGTTTCTTAAATTCTGCATATGAGTGAAATCACATATTTATCTTTCTCTGATTTATTTTGCTTAGCATAATACATTCTAGTTCCATCTACATTGTTCCAAATGGCAAGATTTCATCCCTTTTGATAGTTGACTAATATTCCCCTTCGAATCAGCATTTTTGTATCTTTTGGATAAATACTACTAGTGCAATTGCTGGATCATAGGATAGTTCTATTTTTATTCTTTCGAGGAACCTCCATACTGTTTTCCAGAGTGGATGCACCCGTTTGAATTCCCACCAGCAGTGCAAAAGGGCTCCCCTTTCTCTACATCCTTGCCAACATCTGCCGTTTTCTGAGTTATTAATTTTAGCCATTCTGACAGGTGTGAGGTGGTATCTCACTGTAGTTTTGATTTGTTATTTCCTCGATGATGAGTGATGTTAAGAATCTTTTTATGTGTCTGTTAGCCATATAGATGTCTTCTTTGGAAAAGTGTCTGTTCATGTCTTTTACCCATTTCTTCAGTGGATTATTTGTTTTTTGGGTATTGAGTTTGATAAGTTCTTAACAGATTTTGGATACTAACCCTTTATGCAATATGTCATTTGCAAGTATATCTCCCAATACATCAATTGCCCTTTAGTTTTGTTTATTGTTTCCTTCAATGTGCAGAAGCTTTTTATCTTGATGTGGTCCCAATAGTTCATTTTTGCTTTTGTTTCCCTTGCCTCCAGAGACATGTCTAGTAAGAAGTTGCTGTGGCTGAGGTCAAAGAGGCTGTCGCCTGTTTTCCTCTAGGATTTTGATGGTTTTCTGTCGTACATTTAGGTCTTTCATCCATTTTGAGTTTATTTTTGTATATGGTGTAAGAAAGTGGTCCAGTTTCATTCTTCTGCAAGTTACTGTCCAGTTTTCCCAACATGCTTAGGTAAGTTTTAAAATTAACTTTTATTTCCAAAGTACCCACCAGCTGGGCAGTAGAGGTAGATAAGCAAGGAACATGCTGGGTAGGAATGGGAAGCTTATCTTCAACTTATGATCGCACAGGAGTCACCCATTTCATCTCTTTATAAAGTATTCATATAATTTCATCGTAAAAGGACTCTCAAACATTGCAAAACATTTAGAAGATTTAAAACCCTTATGCAGATCCATATATATAATATATCTATGTATCCAGACAATGTGTATATATATATACAATATATGTGATTAATAGAAGTGCATTATTGTAATGGGAACTCTTTGTATAGTCTTACCTATTATAATTCATAGTTTGAGTATGTGTTGTAATTATCTCCCTGCAGTGATTTTATTTTTAATTTTTTCAGATTTTCTAAATAATACACACATCCCACATATCAAATAGAGATATAGTCAGAAAAATGACCCAGATAAGTAGGTCTTTGAACTAAACTCAGACATTTGCATTGTATATGCTGTTTAAAATTTATTTCTTCAGTATCCTAGGCTTAGTGTAGTGATACACATACAAAATTTGTCAATTTTCTGAAGTGTAGCTAGGAAAATTCTGAATTTATGATGTTCACAATATTTTTGCTGGCAGCAGATATGCATCAGTAAGCATATTATAAAAAGCACTTGAGTTTTTGTTCTATTTATTGTTAGAAATATTATAGCTCTACTGACTACAATTAACCTATGGGCTTTTCTCTGTTCTCCTTTTCTTTAAAAAAAATCTATTTACCAATCAATTAAATTAAAAGAAAAGAGAATTAAAGCCTTTATCATAGATTTATTATCATGATTGATTTTGTATATGTGGTTTACTGAGATCTCAATTAATGGAAACCTCTTGTTAGTGATACAAAAAGTTGGATAAAATGCTGTCTGGTCTCATGAGGAAGGTACTACATAAGAATGGTATTACGAAGTAAATGTCTTTAATGCACCTTGATTCTCAGAATTAAATGTTTAAACGTATTCTCAAGAAGAGGAGATTTCATAAGAGGATCATTAGGATGACAGTGCTATAGGTACAGCTCAATTAGGAAAAAGTACAATATTTTGGAAGTTGCATTTAGGCTAAATTGTAGAGCACATGAAGGAAATTACAGTGGTTAATAGCACAGTGCCTCCAATTATGAGGACCCTTTACACTGAATTTGTTTTGGAATCCGCATGCATTATGTTGCTAATGCAAATATTTTATTTGTGATGGCAGAGATGGAAATGTCCTGTTAAATCATCTCCTGCCAATGCAAAATAGACTCCTGAAGTCTGCTTATGATGGCTTTGTCCATACAGTACTGCTTTAACATTGTTGGGGCAAGTTTAATAATGTTGGAAAAAAATATTTTAACATAGAGGGTAGTTATTCTGATGTGACTGTCCTATTAAAAACAGCAGAAGAGTAAAGTATCACCATTGTAATTTTCAGATAACCCAATACATGTTAGGTGACTCAGCAGAGGTGTCAAAACCAAAAGTAGTTCTGCTATGTCTGATAAACTGCCTGTACAACACTCAGAACTGCTTCACAAATCTTTGATGCTATGTAGGTTGATATGTAAATTATCTAGCCCTGCATGTTCAAAGAGTCACTATACATCCACATCAAAGATCAAAAGCAACGTGAGTTGTTCTACTGAACTTCAAAGACTAATAAAAAATCATGAAGAAAGTTAAATGAAAAATATTTTATATTTAATACCAGGAGCTCTTGAAAGATAGAAGGCGTAAAGTCTTTGCTGAACCAAAGCTGTTCTTATTTAAAAGTTCTCTAGTTGGTCTTTCCTAGAGACTCTCCTGATTCTCAGTCCCTGTGAGAGGTACAGATGAAGAGGAATCTGAACATGCAACCACAATATAAAACAAAAACGTAACCTATTGCCAAAATCTGAGAAGAATGTTCCATAACTGAAGAACAATGAAAAGAGATTTTATTTTATTTTTTATTTTTTTAAGTTTATTGATTTATTTTGAGAGAGGGAGAGCATGTGGGCTGGGCAGAGAGAGAGGAGAGAGAGAGAATCCCAAGCAGGCTCCGCAATGTTTGTGCAGAGCCCAACAGGGAGCTCAATCTTAGGAACCGTGAGATGATGACCTGAGCCAAAATCAAGAGTCGGATGCTTAACCACCCGAGTCACCCAGGCGTCTTGAAAAGGGATTTTAAAGTCTAGGAAATATTCTCCTAAGTTTATGATGTTTTACTCTGATTTTATATCCTTGAAAGGGGTAGAAAAATGATATTTTTTTTCTTCTTCAGATCACCTTGTCACTTTTTCCCTCCAGGGGCACTCACTTCAGAGGATCCGAACCAACAAAAGCCTGAGGCAGTACTAAACTGCTCTTCTAGTCTCTCCCAAGTCCCATACACATGGTAGAGGTAGTCAGAGGGCTATGGGTGGTAGTGTACTGTACTTACTGGCGATTTCATGTTGTGTTCTGGCTACCATGTTCCATCTAAGTCAAGTCCTGTAGAGAGGATGCCCGGAGCCATGGTCTCAGTCCTTTCTGTGACTTGTAGTGTCCTGACTCCACTGTGAAGAGGATGGGAGAGCCAGTGAACATGACTGGTAGTGGAAGGTTCCACTTCGGTGCAGAGGGACCTCACTGGATTAAAAGCTGCTAGTGTATTGAGAGTGGGCCTAAGGACATGTTTATTTACTTGTGGTAGCATTAGAGATCATAGAGAGAGATTGTATTAGGACAAAGCTGAGAGGGGGGCAGGGGTTATTTTGTTCATTTGCCATCACTAAATGTTTTCTATCAATAAATGTTGAGAGTCTAGACTGGCATGAATTAGTGTTGAGTAACTGAAAAGAAAAAGAAAATCTACCTTAGAGATTATGAACAATTACTTGGGAAATAAAGACCTAGGAGGAAAAAAAATTAGTCTAAAGAATTAAGAATTAGATTTTGGAAAAATTATTGCCGTCCCTGATATGATGCCAAAAGATACCTCTATCTATCTATCTATCTATCTATCTATCCACCCCTCTATATTTATACCCATATCTAAGTCTATATATACAAGCTGAGATGATAATTCAATATCTGTATTAAAATTCATACTGGAGACAGTAAAAGACAGATTTGACACTGCAGAAATTGAATTAGTAATGTGAACAATGAGTAGCTCTCTAAGAATGTACAGATAAAGGCAAAATAGTAAAAAAGATGAGAGCGGTAATGGGTCTGAAAAGCCAAAAAAGGAAAGTCAGTCTCAAACTTATACGTGTTCTGAAGAAGAGACTAGCATAATTGGATCAGAAGCACCAATCAAAGATAATTGTTGAGAAATGTCCTGTGTTGATAATGGTGGTTAAAAGGGTTCTCTATGTTCCAGGCAAAAATCAATACAAAGAAATCTATAGGTAGGCACATCTTGGTAATACTTAAAAACATTCCAATAGAGTTATAAAATATTTCAAAAGCACTGACATCATAAAAAGCAGTCTCTTTGTAACAATAAAAATCATGATGACATCAGATGACTCCTCTGCTATATATTGGTAGAGAGAAAATGAAACAACAAACTTGTACTAATTTTCTATAAAATTTAGAGGGGGAAAAGATTTAATTCAAAATTTTATAGAAAACCAATTCTTTTATGAATAAAGACAGCAAAGGTTATTTTTACATAAGCAATTTCTCAGAAAATACATTACCAATACAGTTTTTATATTTTTACATGAAAATACACATCAGAGAACCAAAAGACAAATCAAAATTAAGAATTCAAAAGTGATAATGTTACATGAAAAGAATTTAGGGTCCAGCCCTTAACCTTTTGAGACCCCAAACATATTAATGAGATGGAATTTAGTTTTTACAGGTGGCTTTGGAGTCCAGGTTACCATGGTAGCTTCTCCATATGTCCCTCAGTTCTTCTGATCCCTCTGAGGTACCAGGACATCTGAAGTGCCTTCTTACTCATTAATAAGTAGTTAAGAAGGGCCGCCTTTACAACAAAGTTTAACAACACTGAAGCCAGACTATCTTGGTTCAGTCCAGTTGCTGAAAATCTGATTATATGAGAAAGTTGTTTAACTTATCTGTGCCTTTTTTTCCTTATCTGTAAGATGGGAGTAATAGCAGTACCTATCTCATAGACTTAATAAGAAGTATATAAATCAGTGTACATTGACATTAGTTATCGTGCAGACTTTGAAATAACTTTATATTATATATTTTACATGTTTAAATTAGAGAAGTGAATCAAAACCTAACAGTCTTCTCTGATAGAAAGAGAATATAATATACTTTTATACGGTATAATACAGACCAGGCACAATATGAATCCTGTCTCTGCCTTCTTGGTAGTGTGAATTTGCACATTACTGCATCTCTCTGAGCCTTAATTGTTTTCATCTGAAGAATGGGGTAAATAATATTTAATATATAGGTAGGGTGACCAGCTCATCCTGTTTTGCTCTGGATGTTTTCAGATTTTGCATCTAAAGTTTCACATCCTAAAAATCCCTCAGTGCAGAAAAACCGGGACCACTGGCCACTCTACGATAGGGTTGTTAAGATCTGACAAGTACTTAGCATGTGATCTTAAAATCTATGTGTTCAATAAATGTTTTTTATTATTTATATTCATTTTCATAATAAGTCTTCAAAATCCAGTGTGCATCTTATACTTCTAGCACATAATTTGTATTCACCACATTTTAAGAACTCAGTCTTCACAAATGGCTAGTGGCTACCATGTTGAACAGCACCAGTAGACCAGTGCTGAATAAGTTAAAGAATAGATGGGTACCTCCCAAGATGGGTACTTTTCCAAGAAGACAATAATCGTTTTTCATCTTTTTTATTCCACATACTCATTCAAAATTTCCATATTTATGAGTTCATTGTATTAGATGATGGAGTAAAAGGATGTTAGTTTATCTTATATTTGGGATCATCCACAACATTGATCAGCAACTTGGTGTATATGTAAGGTTTTATTCAACCGTTTTCCTGAGAGAAACTAAGCCAAAATGCATAGAGCTAGGAGTGCCTGTGGCATATTTTATTGCTCACTTGTTGTTAAATGGTTTAAACATAGCCTATATTTACAAATTTTTCTGGGCTAGAGAACAATCTTGAATCTTTGGTCTTTTTTCTTTTTGTCTGAGAACAGTGTTTGCTCGAGAGATTATTAATCACAAGAAATATAAAATGGTGGCAACTAAAGTTTAATGTTTTCGAGTGTTTTAAGTTGTCTTCCCCAGATGACTATGATTAGGTCATAGAGATATTTGTTTTGTGAGCCTAATGGGTATCAGAAACTTGTCAAGCTTTTCTTTATCCATTGCTAAATTTTAGACATTCTGCCGCAGGCTTATAGACCCTGCACGTTACATAGTCAATAACAGTATCATTAAAGAAGGAAATGAAGGCAGTTGGAAATTATCTTCATCCAATGCTGAGTTCTGGTTATAAAATAAAAAGAAGATAGCTCTTGTTTAAATTTCTTAATATCCTACAACCTCTAATTACACCCATTTAATGAAACCTAGAGAACCAGCTCAAATTAGGCTTAGTTGTTGTTTTTTTTTTTTTTTTCTGCTTATTTCTGGACTTGCTCAGTGGTTTCAGAAAAGGTTCTAAAATCTATTCTCTAGTTATTTTAGATTAAAGGTAGGAGGTAGATGTTGAGACCATCTGGCCTAGGGTGGCAAGTTCCATCTCAGATGCCAACCCTAATTGATTATTAGTGGCTGTATGTAAGGCTCTGCTAAGGAGAACTGTGAAGTCTGGTATAGTTCTCTGTAAAAGATCGACTAGAAATGTCGGCCTTGGTTGTGGGCGGTGGGAGCACATATGCACATCGTTACCTCTCATTAACAGCAATCTTCACAGAGAGGGAGCTCCTCGCCTAGTAGGGGAAAGGTGATAGAGGTGCGATCATTATTTCAGCAGACCGTCTGGAGCTGCAGGCAGTATTGTGTGAAAAACTGGGTCAGCAGGATGCTAAGCCTAAAGGAAAATTTGCTGTTGGAATTCTGCAAAAAGAGTTATAATCCTGGCACAAATGCTCACAGGGGCCATTCCTAGGGAAGCAGCTTGCATGAGCATACTGTAAGCGCCAGCTTGTTTGTTTCTGTTACACCAGTGGGCATTAGCAGAGTGTGGGACCATGATACCAAAGAAGGTCAATTTTAGGAAGTGGAAATCTCTTACCATATCATACATACGCGTAAAGCAATATCAAAGTATTCTAAAATTAATTTTATCGGCATTTTAATGGAGAGTAGTTTATATTTGGGTCTTCTTACCAGAAGATTATCTTTGAGATGTACATAGACTATAAGCACTAGAAGTAATTTTGTGTAGTCCATCTGCATTACTTAGCAAATAGACAAATGGTCTGAGGAAGATGGGTGAACTCCAAGATCCAGGAGTTGATGCGAATCAGAACTGTGTCCAGAATAGTCTCCTGGTTCTGACAGTGTTTGATTTATGTAAGGGATCACGATCTGAGTATCAAAGGCCCGCTAGGACCCCTTACAGGTTATTTATTTTATTTTACTTCCTACTGGTAGAAGCTTCCTGAGAGTATTTTGGGCAGGTAGCATTTTATTGTCTTTAAAGAGCCCTAGGGTATTCTGTTGTTTCTGTCACTTAAATATAAAAGGGAAACAATTTTCTTTATCTCTTACCTGTCTTCGGCTTCACTGTGTTCTTGAGCCACTTATTTCAGAGAAAGGAATTCATTAACATTTTTCATATAATACCTCATCTTGTTAAGTATATAAATAGTTTCAATGGGGTCATATATTTTAGGTAAGAAAAATCTATAACTAGTAAGATCGTATATTTGAAATCTATAATTTAGAGCCCTCTTTATTGCATCTCTATGTCTAGTGACTGGATGACTCAGTGGAAAAAAATAAATCATAATTATTTGTAAAGCTCTTTTTGGGAGTGCAATAATGTGTCTTGGCTGTAGCCAAAAGATAATATATGTATTCATACGTTAAGCGTTTTGAGTATTATGTGCTAGCTACTAGGTATAGCGAAAAATTTAACATGAAATACACATAAAATACTCCTTCTCTGAGGATAGAAATGCACAATTAAAACTTAAAATGCTATATTTCATACAAAGAACATGGATAAAATGCTATCAGAGTACAGAAAATATAGTGTGGGAAGACCATATGGATGAGATGACATTTGAACCTTGTAGATAATTTCCAGGGCAGACAAGGCATACAAAAGAAGGGGCACAAGAAAAAGCAAGGGGCACAAGAAAAAGCAAGGAGATAGAATGCTATGTGCCATTTTTAAGGAGCAGTGAATAGCCTCGTGTGACTAACATGCAGGGTATATGGGATGAAGTGGCAGAAGATGATTCTGGAAAAGTGTAGGGGCACCTGGGTGGCTCAGTTGGTTAAGTGTCAACTTCAACTCAGGTCATGATCTCATGGTTTATGGGTTCGAGCCCATGTCGGGCTCTGTGCTGGCAGCTCAGAGCCTGGAGCCTGCTTTGGATTCTGTGTCCCCCACTCTCTCTGCCCCACCCCTGCTTGTGCTCTGTCTCTCTCTTTCAAAAGTGAATAAACATTAAAAAAAATTTAGAAAAGTGTATTGTACACTGGGACTCTATCCTTAAGGTATGGACAGTCATCATACTTTTTTAAACAGAGAAGTGGTATAATAAGATGTTTGTTTAAAAGATAACATTAGTGGTAGCATGGAGGGTAGATTGAAGAAGAGAGAGAGGCTGCAGAAAACTGAAGCTGGGCATGTCTCAGGAGCTCCAGAGTCTCCTATATTTGCTTCATTCTTTCTTGTTCTCTTTCTATGGATTCCTTTTATGTAGACATTGTTCTAGTTCCTTAAGACGGCTTACAAGGTTGGTCATGACCTGGCCCCTGCCTGCATTCAAGGTTTGGTCCACTGACTCCTCCCCTTCCTCACCAGGTTCCAGCCTGCTGTTCTTTCATTTTACTCATGTTGCAAACTCCTTCCTACCTTAGAGCTTTTATGCATCTGGTGTCTCCTGCCTAAACGCTTTATTGTTTCCCCCTTTGCATGGCCAACTAATTATTTTTTAAGTTGCAGCTTGGAGTTACTTCTTTGAGGGATCCCTTCTCTGTAGTTCCTTCACTGTAGTTCCTTCGCTCAAAACATACACCACCTCCAGTGTTTTTACACCCCTTCTTAGTCTTCTCTTTTGTGCAAGGTGTCATAAAAGGAGAGTCCAGTCTAGATTTTGAAATAATTACTCATGCAGTTAGTTGTTTGCTTATTATCACCCTCCTTCACCAGTAAAGCTTTTGGACTGTGCATGTGTTGTTTATTGCTTTATGTGCTTAGTAAATATTTTTGAATACATGAATATGGTTACCAGAGTAGGGGCTGTACAGCATTGTTTCCCAGGACTACCTGGCTGTAGTCTTTGCATTTGTGAGACAGAGGGAGAGAGGAGATAAAAGTTCTGATTTGGGTTACTCTTGCATCATGTTTTCTTATCTGAGTATGGAGGTGTCAGGATTACTGGGTGTGATGCTTACTCAGCAGGAGTGGCAATCACTCAGAAGATTTAGTGTGACATTGGGAATGGCATGGCAGATGCCCTAAAGTGTACTTAACATGTTGGTAACCAGATAGGAGGAACTGAGAAATTCACAGATATGTAGTGGACATTTAAGAACAAAAAGCAAACTATACAGGTGGAGAATGACTGACCATGTGAAAATAAGGGCTCCAAATTATTTGGATTCTATTCAGTGACTAGCTGTGAGTCAATGGTATGTTTCTTCCATTTGAAATTTCGATGACTGAAATATGTTAATAGAAGGATAGTATGTAATTACTTCCCATGGTTGTCATTTACCATAATGCATCAGTTCTAGGCCCCTCTCCTTATCATCAAATGGTAAAAGAGAGAAAGATTGACATAGAGATGAAGAACAGAAATTAATACTGTGAAAACTGTACTTAGAATAATGCAAAGAAGAATATTTAAAAAAGATGTAATCCTTAAAGTTGACTTGATTAAAAAAAAAGTTATTAGGCCTAGAATATCAATCCAACAGTTGTAATTATTACTAAGGAACAAGAGGAAATAGGGTAAATTATCACAGTTGTTAACAAGATCATAAGCATGTGGATAAGGACCACACTGTGTGTTCACTGTTATTGCCTCAATGCCTAACATAGTTTTTGGCAAACAGGAAATGCTGAATTAATGAATAAATGAAAGTAACTGCTGGTTATTTAATGTCTATATGCATGTACTATATGCATTCATAGAAATAATACCAATCAAAATTGTTGATATGTGAGGGTTTATAACGTGAGGCACTGTCCTAAGATGTTTATATGCATTGAATATAATACATAATTGAATATTTGTAACAACTTAAAATGTGGGTTTTATTACTGTGCAGGTATGGTGAAGCTAACAGATTAGATGATGGTCATTGATAGGCTAACTTGTTACTCACAGTTCCCAGGAGGAGGGGGGCATACCATGCCACTCAGGGCCATATGAGGCAGCAGGTCAAGGTCAGTCAGGAGGCAGAGGGGTGAGGGGAAAGCATGGACAATAGCCTTTATTATGGTTTTCACAGTAAGGAATGGGTGAGGCAAGGTAAAGCAGATTGAGCAGGTTTAGGACTGGCTAGTTTGAATAATTTCTGTAAGTCCAGGCTATAGGAGGGATTCCTAGTTGTTCAGTACCTGGCCCCGCGGTGATTTAAGGCAGGCAGATAGTGTCCTAGACTGCAGGAGTCTGATAAAAGGAGGTGGGTAGAGGTATGGATTTGTGATTTGCTGGTTTGCATATCAAAGTTGTGCTCACAGGCAAGTTGTTTGCTATGTCTAAGAATTAACTAGCCCTAGGAGAGTCAGTCCCTTCCTGGGTCCACAAGGTCCCAAGATGTCAAAGTATTATAAAATACAGAAAATGTTTTTAAAAACACAATTAATACAAAACCTCATGAGGTAGGAATTATTATTATACAAACTTGTAGATGAGCATGGAGGCATGAAAAGGCTAAGTAATTTTCCTAAGGGAACACAATTAGTAGATGATGAAGCTGGGTTTCAAACCAGACAGGGAGGCTTCAGAGAGTCAGTTCTTAACTGCCATGCTATATTTCCCATGTGCACCATGAACAATGATTAAGTAAGGCCAAGAAACCTAGATAGTATAAGTATACACAGAACCAAACAACCAAGAACTGAATTAATAAAACCATGAGTATAAATGTATTTAGTTTAGTGATTAAAATCTTGGTGAGACATAGATGGGTCATTAGATTAGGGACAACTTTACTTCCTTTTTTTATGAGGAAGACTTTATAGATGATGTTAGTTTTTTGTTTTTGTTTTGTTTTGTTTTGTTTTCTAGAATGAGAAGAAAGATGGGTATCTTTGGGACACAATAAAGGCTATGTTTATATCTTCTAAAGTATTGCAACTTTTTTTTTTTTTAAATGAGTTTCCCACATTAAACACTGGCCATGTATGGCAGAGACTATCTTGTTTACCTTAGTATCTACCTAATACCTGCTATATAATAGGCATTGTCCTAGAATGTGTCAAATATGGAAACTCTGGTGATAGAGTAGTCCTATGGGTAGATGATGACATAGGATAGAAATATATATATATATATATATATATATATATATATATTTGTAATATATATATATGTAAATCAATATGAGGTACAGGGCTTTTAAAGACAGTGGCCTGGCATGGATTGCTCTGAACTTCATGTTCTAAACCTATATTTCTTCCTTATATAATAGTCCAGAAAGTACTATTGGAAGGAAATAAGTACTTAGCCTGAGACTATTTCTTTTATTCAGCAGCCCAACATACTCCCAAGATCATTGTTCCCATGGTCTTTACTCATTAGTTATACAACTGGGAGCTCTTAGAGTGGCCCAGCTGTGCTGAGGCCAAGCTCAAAGAACTTGGAGAGATCATGATGGGAGACAGTTAAATATTTAAAGGTAATAAAAGGAGCAAGGATGAGTATTGCAATAAAATGCCATTGAACATAAAAAAAAATCAAATCAGCATATTTCTGCGTAGGGTTGGTGGTTCATTTCACATCCCTTAATCTGTAGGATGATATTTGTTTCTCATGGGAGAACACGTCACCAAACATATTAGAGTTAATTGCATTTAGCTATTTTAGATTGTGAAATGAATGCGCATTGAATATTAGGCTGTTCCTGCCACAGTGTTTTGCAGAAAGTGCAAAGCAAAAGGGCATATTTCCACATGTTTATTTAAATTTTAATTGCATTTTGAAGAAACTCAGGAGCCTTTAGTTAAGATTTGCAGATATGAGAATCTGGGTCATCATAGTAGTGCACAAACTCTATCACTAGGACTTTGTACATCACTGTTTATGAGAAATTACTTAAATAGTTTTTTCTCCTATGCTTAGCAAGTCAATAAAAATACTTCAGAGAATTATTATGCGAGGTAAAATGGATTAATCCTGTTTATCACATTTGATGGATTATTTCTTTTTGGTGTCTGGTTCAGGAGGTTCAAAATGCAGGTTTCATGAATAATTGCTGGAGCTATTAATTGAAAACGTAGACTTTGGAGTCATTTCCTTATATGACCTTGCAGAAGGCTATAGCTTTCAACTCCCTGCTTTATTTCAAACCAACCCAGTTTGACTGACCATCTTTTTCTTTTATTAATATCTGTGGGGCAAGAAGAGAGCAAAGTCAAAGAAATTTCTTTCTTTTTGTGATCAATGTCAGAACAAACTGGATGTGGCCTATTATTTTTATCATTTATTGTTTTTTTAGTATTTCTTTGCTTGTTTTTATTTATTCTCATGCGAGTGCTACAGCAGTGGCAGGAGGACAGGAATTTGCCTGAGTCCTGTGTTTACTAAATAATTTTTAGCAGGTGGCCAAAGTTATACTATCAGTTAATTTGTGTTTAAATTTTTGAACTTTTATACTTATTTTCAAAGAAAAATTTCAATAAGAAGCAGGACATAATAAATCTGATAGCTAAATATACTTTTTAAAGGATTTTTCAAAAATGTTTCTAATTTATACTGTTAATTTAATTCAATTAAATGAAACAATTTTTTGAGTACCCACTATGTGACAGCCATGTACCAATGCTAGGATTACTAATATGAATAACACATAAGCCTTGCTTCCAAGGAAAGATTGAGTTATTAATTTTATTTTTAGTTGTTGAATTTTATACATGTGAAATAGGCGCTCAGTACAAACTGATGATTATAAAAGTTTGAAAATTTTAGTTGGGTCACATTCCTAGATCTTATATTTGAATGTTTATGTTTAACTACCTAATACTCCTATTTCTAGAAAATAATAGAAATATCATGTAAAGAAAAGTTTTGTAAAAATAACTTCATCATTTCTAGAGTTTCTTTTTCTGGTCACACCTCCTGACCTGATAAGCTTTTCATTGTCCTTGAAGGTGGATCTAACTTAAGGTGAAAGAGCAAGCATTTCTGAGCTGTGTGCTGGGGCTGGATTTTAAAGAAGTCCCGTCTTATCCTTTGTTGATCAAAGTCATCAAAAGCTGTCTTTGAACAGTGGAAACATAATCTTGATATTTTGGGTGAAGATTTACAGCCTCCCACTCTTAGATCAATGACAGCAAACTTTCAATAAGCAATCCTTAACTCTGTACGGAGTCCTTTATAACCGTTAACACGTTTAATCCTCAATACATCCCTAGGAGTTAAACTGCACAGTTTAGGAATTATAAACATACCCTCTGGAGCCAGTTGGTCTGGGTTTGAATCTACTGGTATGTCCCAATAATACCCCACATATAACATTTCACAACCAGAACCTATTGCTTTCGCCCACCAACATGCCCCCATATCTATATTTGCTATCTTAAACATTGCTGGTGCCATTTTTATCTACTCCCCAACTCTGAAATCTGAAACTCATCTCCAAGCCTGCATTTCTTTTCCTCCTAAGTTCTAATACTATTTATTCACAATTCACCCTTATCCACTGTATTCAATGTAGCTAACAGCATGTTTATGGAGGCCCTTCCACTAACCACTTCTTTTGTCTTTTAGTCTTACCCTGCTCCAATCTATGACCATAGGACATCCCACAAATCTGATTGTGTCAGACCCAGCTCAGAGTCCTTGGATTTCCCCCTTTGCTGTCAGTTCATTTATAGAAAACTTTAGGCAAGTACCTCCATCTACCAGATATTAAGTTAGATGCTGGACCATTCATACACCCGTAGTTTACTATGATAGACATAAAACCATTATAATAATGAAACATAAGTGTAATAAAAGGCATGAATAATATATACAGGTAGGGTGTGGCTTATCTGTGAAACCAGTATACAATGTGAGGATTTCGAACTGGGTTTCAAAGATTAGCTGGAGTTTGCCAAGACGATAGGTCAGGGGACACTTTCAAGCATATTCTGGGCAAATGTACTAGAAGGTGCAAATATAGTTTAGACTTTGTTCAGAGCATTCAGAATTCTTCCATCCAAATGATGATCCATCCTGATGATCTCCCAACTCATTCAGCAGTTAGTCTTCCATATAGGTAGAATGAAGCAAGTTTTCTCATATTTTTCATTTTCTTAACACTTTTTTTTTTTTTTTGAGAGAGAGGAGTGGGGAGGGAGGAGGGGCAGAAGGAGAGGGAGAGCAGACTCAAGCAGACTCCACACCCAGCGCAGAGCCCAACACAGGGCTCAAACTGACAATGGTGAAATCATGACCTGAGCCAAAATCAGGAGTCAGATGCTTGACCAACGGAGCCACCCAGGTGCCCCTCAACACTTTTTTTTTCTCTGTAATGTTATGAACCACCTAACAAACTACTACACAACCAGTGGTGTTTCTAAACTCAGTCATGTTACTAACTTATTCCTGCTGCCCCACCCCCACCCCAGCCCCTACTCCCAGGCTAAGTTTTTTTGTGGCTCCTCTCTGTGTATTGATTTGTTCCAGGGCTAGTTCTGATCTTACAGTGGCTATTTTGCATTTAGGTATAATGCCTAGATACAACTAGGTCTTCCACATGAACTTTTAATAGCTGTGCTTTGCACTCTCTGACCTTGTCCACTCGAATAAGAGAATCAGCATGTCTTTCCTGGAAATGAAATATTTTGAACTATGAGAGGCAGAGGCTGCCATCCCAAAGGGAGATCTACATGCTTCTGCTCATTACTGGGATGTCGCGGTTTCTCTACTTTATGAAGCTTTCTTGTTCAACATTTTTTAATTTTATGAGCTACTTCATTATGCTTCTAAGTCAATTTCCTTTTTTTCTCTTTTCTTTTTTTTTCTTTCTTTTCTTTTCTTTTTTTTTTTTTTGCTTAAGCTGTCTAAAATTGATTGCTATTTTCTGCAACTGAAAACAAAAATGAAAAAAGCCCTAGGGGTGCCTTGGTGGCTCAGTCAGTTGAGCACTGACTTTGGCTCAGTTCATGGTCTCATGGTTCTGCGAGTTTGAGCCCCACATGGGGCAGGCAATGCAAAGCCCACTTTGGATCCTCTGTCCCTTCTCTCTCTGCCCCTCCCCTATTTACACTCTCTCTCTCAAAATAAATAAATAAATAAATAACCCTTAAATATGACATTCAAACCACATTTCATAAAATGAGTGATTTTCATGTACATGTCCCTTATTCACCTATGAATTCATTGAAGACGGTGATTGGCATGTAATAGGCCCTCAATATTTGCTGAATGAACAAATGAGTGAATTAATGGAATGCACTATTTGGAGTTCAATTCCAATTTTCTGGGAACACATTATTTAAAATTAAGACCCCAAAGCATCAACAACTTAAGATGTATTTATTACTTGGGACTGCACAGTGATCAACAAATGCCATACTATGTCTCCTGCAACACAGACTTGTCATTCTCTGGCCAGTCAGATTACTAGTAGCTGGGAAACACCTGCTCTCTGCCAATAGTCTCGTTGAGAGGCCCTGGGACTGACTGCATGGTGAAGGCAAAGGAGAGCTTGTGTTATTGGGGATACAAACACTGCAAAGTCAGGGCAGGCAAATTAGGCTCTGGAGAAATGGCTAAGGAAAGATAATTTACCTGGGGCCAGAGTGGGGCCCATAGAGAAAAAAAAAGATAAAAAGTGAAAAATGGTGACAGAATATTTTTGACAAAACAGTAAACTTTTGGCCATTTTTGAAATAATTTATGTGATAGTGTACTTAAACTTTCTTGTTATTTTTATTTTTTGGTGTAGTGTTTATAGAGCTGTAAATACATTTTTAAATGTTGTATGTCATTTTAACTAAATGTGTTTATGTTAAATCTATTCATATTTTAGCTCTGATGATTTCGTCTTATATCTACCTTTTTATATCTTCTTATACCACCTCGCTGTTATAGCCATTACCCCAGTGAATCAAGAATTCACTCTATTACTCTTTTTTTTTGAGACAAACTTTAATTTTAAAATGTAGCAATTTTATTTACATTAAAAGTAATATTTTTAATAAGGAGAGTTACACTTTGGGATTTTATTATTTCAGGTGTTACTTCCTTAGATAATCTGAGCTATGTCATTGTTGGATCTATTTAACATTCCCAGGGAACCAAATTCAATTGCCAGTGTCTGCGTATGTACTTGTGGGAAAGTAGATTTGAAGGGAGAAAGGACTAATACTTACAATGAGCTCAAAGAAACATCAATGTTATATACAGTAACATTCTTTGTAATTAATATACAGTTAATTCTGAGCACAAATTTAGTGCTTTCTTGTAAACATTATTTTTATTTTCATGAAAAAAATGGAAAACTCTTTTTTAAATTCATATAGCTTTTGACCTAAAGCCTTAGGGTCTTTCAGTAAGTACACATTTGAAACAGAGTAGAGGATGTAGTCATGAGAATTTTTAAGGAGCATAAAATATTTAAACGTATGTCATTCCCCATATCTGTGAATGTACCATTAGTGAGAAATATTCTTTACTTGCCAGAAGGAGTAAGAAAATGTATATTTAAAATACTGTTATTTTATCATTTGAAAAACAGTTGACACTCTTCATACAACCAGAAGAAAAATGTTTTGATAGCATTTCCTATAAGCTCCTTAGAGAAGAAAGACATAACTCCAGTAGTATTTGAATTAGTGTGCACTCATGCATTTGTATTAATATAACTGCATACACACTTGAAGTGTTAATTCTCTTCTCCCTGATTCACTTGAACTGGATACTGTATCTGTTCGCTATGGCAACACTATCTTGATGAAATGCTGCAGGCTCCTTATCAAAATGAGTCATGCTTCTGGTAGTGACAATATGACTCTCTTCCCAGAGCACTGCAGCAACTGATTCTTGTGTTAGGAAAAGAGGGAATGTTTCATGAGTGTGTGGGCTGTAAACAGAACAAAGGGGTTATCTATAATTCAGACTAAAAATAAATTGCAGAGTTAGCAACAGCATTCTCACCAAGGGCCCTGCTCCAGAAAAGCTTTAGATGAAAATTTGTGTTTGAAATTTTTCTAAGGAAGAATCTAAGCATAACACAGAATTGCACCCTTTCTTTTAAAAAATTGTTTTTTTAAATGTTTATTTATTTTTGAGGGAGAGAGAGACGGAGCACGATTGCAGGAGGGGCAGAGAGAGAGGGAGACACAGAATCTGAAACAGGCTCCAGGCTCTGAGCTGTCAGCAGAGCCTGATGCATGGCTCGAACCCACGAACTGTGAGACCATGACCTGAGCTGTAGTCAGACACTTAACCGACTGAACCACCCAGGTGCCCTTGGATTGCACCTTTTCTAGTATCTTTCCCTAATTACTTATTTTTTTCCCCCAAACATCCTATCACTTGTAGTAGTCTTACTTTTGCCATTCACATAATAATAAGATTATAAAAATGTCATAAGGATGTGGTTATAGAGCATTAAGTGTCTGAACCCAGGGAATAAATAGTAAATCCACTCTTCAGGCAGGAACTAACAGTGACGTTTTTCAGGAGACATGCTGTCAACCCAAGAATGACATTGCTATAAATGTGAGGCAGAGGTTTATTATCTAGTTTTCTTGCTCAGTAACAATAGGACAAAAAAAAAGATAAAATTTCTTTGTTAGCATGTGAGAACAACTCCATGACATAATATTGTATGTTTCTGAGTATAAACTGTGAAGTCTGTCTATAATTAGTATAAAAAGCTTATCAGCAATAAATAGCATTGTAAATAATTAAAAAAGCACTACTCAGGTGTGCCTCTGAAATATGACCATCAGACCATTCTACATTGAATACACTTGTAATTTCTCTTATATGCCATCTGCAGATGATTTTTAATAGGTCTGTTCCTGATTCTTGGCCTATTTCTTTGCTGCCTGGGCCATATGATCTCTTACCTCATAATAAATTTGATGTGTGTGGCATGTGGAATGATGTCTTCTTTTAGAGGAGTGGCTTTCCTATTTTTTAATCTCAGGACTCCTTTACACTTTTAAAAATTATTGAAAACCCCAATGTGTTTTTAGTTATAGGGGTTATATAAGTATTACTATTTACTAGATTAGAAGTTAAAATTAAGAGGGGCGCCTGGGTGGCTCAGTTGGTTAAGCATCCAACTCTTGATTTCAGCTCAGGTCATGATCTCACAGTTTGTGGGATCAAGCCCCATTTCGGGCTCTGCACTGATATCACACTCTTTCTGCCCCCACCCCTCAAAATTAAAAAAAATAAACTTAAAGGAAGTTAAAACTAAGAATTTTTTAAAATATGTATTTATTTTAAAATAACAAAACTGTTACATAGTAACATAAATTGTGTGTGTGTGTGTGTGTGTGTGTGTGCGCGCGCGCACGCGCGTGTGTGAAAACAATTCTCTTTTCCAGAACGAAGGATATTCAGTGAGAAGAGTGGCACTATTTCAAACTTCCGTAAATCTTTTTAATGCCTGGCTTAATAGAAGAGAGCTAAATTCCCATATCTGCTTCTACATTCAATCTATAGCAGTCTGTTGTTTTGGCTGGAGTGTATGAAGAGTGCAGCCTCACAGAGATAAATAGGAACAGGAAGGAGCATTTTAATAGCTTTTCAGGTAACTGTGGATATTGTTCTTTGATATTACATTAAAACTCAACAGGTGGCTATTTCTTTTCTTTCCTTTTTTAATGTTTTTAAATGTTCATTCTTTTTTGCGAAAGAGAGAGACAGATAGCGTGAGTGGGGAAGGGGCAGAGAGAGAGACACACACGCAGAATCTGAAACAGGCTCCAGGCTCTGAGCTGTCAGCACAGGGCCTGATGCAGGGCTGGAACCCACGGACCACGAGATCATGACCTGAGCTGAAATCAGACGCTCAACCAACTGAGCCACCCGGACACCCCAAGTGGATATTTCTTATGGACTCTTATATGGACTCTGAAGACAAATCAGTAATTTTGGACATTCTCTAACATTTAAAAATGTATTGAACTATCATGTACTTTGAATGGATCTTAACTTTTATGTGACTTTTTTTTTTTTTTGATGTCATGGATTGGTCAGTTGGAAAATGTTGTTTCACCGAATTAGGCAGATCTTCCCAATGTTAACATTTCATTATTCAATGCAGAAAAATTACATTTCCTAATAGCATCACTGAATTCATCAGAAAACTTTACAAATATTGTGAACCTGTCAAGTTCACCGTGACAGATACAAGTTTTTCAAAAATTTTCTGTTTCTTGGAAGTTTGAGTTTTATCGCTGGCAAAAATAGCGGCAGTCGTTTGACTTGAAGTGACACGCTTATTTCATTTATTTCCAAGAAAATGCCTGTCAGATACCCATGTCTGAACAGCTATAGCTTGTCTGTCAGTTGTTCTTTCAAGTAAAAATGGTATTCCATGAAAAATGCAGCTAGTGTATCTCCATGCTCAATCACCAATTGCTTTTCGCCAATATGGCAGGTACAAAGCAGAGGATTTTTTGTGTACTCCCGTTTTGTCACTCAGTACTCAAGATGCATATACACAATGGTCAAGATTCTATAAAATTAATAATTGTTACTGCTTCATCTAGGACATTTTATTTTTATTTATTTATTTTTTAATTTTTTTAACGTTTATTTTTGAGACAGAGAGAGACAGAGCATGAACAGAGGAGGGGCAGAGAGAGAGGGAGACACAGAATCTGAAACAGGCTCCAGGCTCTGAGCAGTCAGCACAGAGCCCGACGCAGGGCTCGAACTCACGGACCATGAGATCATGACCTGAGCCGAAGTCGGACGCTTAACCGACCGAGCCACCCAGGAGCCCCCATCTAGGACATTTTAAAGTAAACTTGGATTTTAAAAAAGTTGTGTGGCTGAGTAAAAACATAATGCCTATCATATCGTGTGATGTCACCGACTCGTTTCAGGCTAAGACACCCCCAGTTTTATCTACCAATGCTTTGGTACCGTCAGTGCAAATGTCAACATAGTGAAAAAGGCAAATACCGTCTTGTATTATTGGGTGGCTTAGTATTCTTATGAAAATGGTGGGTCCCTGCAGAGGTCTTGTGTGCTACTGTCTAAATCTACCGCTTAATAACAGTGTTCTTGTTAGTTGTTGCCATGTAGGACACCACCTAAAAATTAGTGGCTTAAAACAACAATTTATCATTTTCTCTCACAATTCTGTGAATTGATTCAGTTCAGAAGGGAGGTTTTTACTTCAGGTTTCTAAAATAGTTGAGGTCATCATCTGGGGCAGAGTCATGTAAAGACTTTCTCTCTGGGTTAGTCAGGATTCTCCAGAGAAACGGTACCAGTAGGATATGTATAGATATACATAGGAAGAGATTTGTTATAGGAATTGGCTCCCATGTTACGGAGGCTGAGACAGTCTGCCACCTGTGAGCTGGAGAGCCGGGAAACCCAGTGTTGAAATTCAGTTGGAATCTGTGAAAATCAGGGGTCTGATGGGATCGATCCCATTGTGAGTTTGAAAGGCTGAGAATGAGGAACATTGATGGCTGTCTCAGCTCAAGTAGAGAGAGAATTCACCTTTCCTCTGCCTTTTTGCTCTATTTAAGCCCTGAATGGGTTGAATGATACCCACTTAAATTAGTGAGGAGACCTTTATTACTCAGTCTGCTGATTCCAATCATAATCCATTCCAGAGACATTCTCACAGACACATTGAAATAATGTTTTACCAGCTATGTGGTCATCCTTTAGCCCCATCAAGTTGACACATAAAATTAACCATCACACTCCCTCATATGTCTACTTGAGGTGATTAGACTAGAACAGCTAAGAGATGATTGAGCAGATTGCTATCAATGTGGCCTTTCCACTTGGCTAGCTTGGGCTTCCTTACAGCAAACTGGGCTTGGGTGGTTGGTTTTCCTACATGGTGGTTGGCTTTCCCCAGAGAGAGTTTTCTAAGAGGCAGGAACGAGGGCTCCAGTTCAAAAATTGGCACAATATCACTTCTTCTGTGATCTACTGAGCAAAACAATCACAGAACCCATACAGATGCATAGACCCACTTTTCAATGGGAGGAGTGAAAGAAATTTACCTCTATCTTTCATCTGCCACAAACAGTGTGATTTTGGACAAGTCACTTTTTAGATTTTCCAAATCTCATTTTCCTTGTCTGTAAAATGGAGATCACAATCGCTCCTACCTTACGGTTTCTCCACAAAGATTAAATAACTCAATTACACAACCCTTAACGTGGTGGTCCCCAAGTAGTAGAGTTCATTGAGTGTTAGGTATTATAATCAGTTTGCTGTTACTATTTTTATACTGTTATTTCGCAATAGGCAAAAATTAGTCAATATTCTCCTTGGTCTCAATTCAGCTTATCCTTTGAAAACTTCACCAGCTTGAGTTTCTCGGAATTAAATGTTTTTTTTTTTTTCCTTTGCTTGCCTCTCATAGTGTGTATCATCAGTTTTCTACACCAGTTATTCCAGTGGAGCTAGAGGAGAGCTGGAATGCAGAACAGGCTTCTCTCCAGGCTGCACTCACTATTGGTGACCTTGTATTAACATTTATATAGCAAGTGGATCTCTGTCCAAGAAACTGCCGCCTGGGTCAGGTTCCATATCATAAACTCTGTTATACATTTGTGGACTAGCAGAGCTTGCATATGATGCCTCTTGCCCTCCTGGACAATCCTCCCAAGAATGCCCTTATCATCATATTTTTTAATCCTAGTTTTTACTTATTAGCATGCCATTTCACAATGTGATGTTAACATACCACAACTCAGCAGCCTCTTTCTGCTCTTTAATCTTTACTATGAGCTCCAAAATCAAGTGAGACAAAGTCTTGCACCATATGTGAGTGACAAATCAGAATTGATAAAACATCTTTCCCAAACTGGAAAACATAGGAAACACCGCCATTTAAACTTCCTCTGCTAGACAAGTCACTTTTACTATCTTAGTTCGTGCATTTGAGTACTTTATCTCTAAGTACGGTTACGTTTGTACTTTTTCTTTCATGAAGAGACAAAAGCAGGATATAAATGTTGGTAAAATGTTCAAAACAAAATCTGTGATTCATAAGCAATGAAGAAATTGTGTAGAATAGAAGAATATTGCTACCCTTTAAAAATATGCTGCAGTGTATCTTTACTAGCCTTGGTCTAAATGGTAGGGATGGGAGTGGCTTAATGAGCACCATCCCTCACAGCTCTCATTCAATACTTAATTCCAAGGCTAAAATGTTTGGCTTCTTGCCAACTGGCAAGACAGCACCCAGCCTCTACTTTAAAATTTCCTTTCCTGGAATAGAATTTTAATGGAAATGTCATTTGTATGTATTAGTAGTAGTAATTCTCATTTTCAAATTTGTCCTTATTTAGGTAGTGAAAAACAGCCACAATTGTTGGGAAAACTTCCCATCAGTTAAAGCAACTTTTAAAAATGTTTCCCGGGTTGTATAATCTTGGTTTCCTTTTTAATGGTTTCACCAGCTATTGCAGTCTTCTGCTATTTGAAGAATAGCTAATAATTTTTTTTTCTATTTAGATGTCAACCTTTGAACATTTACAAATAGTCAGAAACCATCTGTAGGCATGCATTCCATCTTTGTCGTCATCTCGAACCCTTGGGGACTTAGGTATTACTAAGCCATCCCTCACATTTGGGAAGTTGCTAATTAGGATAATAGGGGTAAGGAACTTGATCAAATGAAAGAATGCGCTCAGAAGATTGCTTCTACATCCCTAGTAGCTTGTGCATGGATTTAACTATCTTCTAAGAATATGGTTTGATTTCAATTTAAAATGTAACAGAACTTGAGGTGCCT
Source organism: Panthera tigris (assembly GCF_018350195.1). Lineage (NCBI taxonomy): Eukaryota > Metazoa > Chordata > Mammalia > Carnivora > Felidae > Panthera > Panthera tigris. The sequence goes on from NC_056667.1 coordinate 152,895,298, forward strand.
GGGTCACTCAGTTGGTTAAGCGTCCAATTTCGGCTCAGGTCATGATCTTGGCGGTTCGTGGGTTTGAGCCCCGCATTGGGCTCTGTGCTGACAGCTTGGAGCCTGGAACCTGCTTTACATTCTGTGTCTCCCTCTCTCTACCACTGCCCTGTTTGCACTCTGTCTCTCTATCTCTCTCAAAAATAAATAAACATTAAAAAAATTCAACTATGACAGAACTTAGATGACAGTTTCTAAGGCTAGACTAGGTACTTTCAAGCAATCAAATGAAAATCTTGTTTGATCGGCATATTAACCTCACATCTATACACTGTACATATAGGGCAAACCTGATCAAATTGACTTAATCGTGATTTAAGTCTTTAGAAATACTAAATTTTATCTTATTTTCCCTTTTAATTAGCATTACCTAAAATACATTCATTAAGATGCAGAGATAAAAGCAGACATTATCTTAGATGGCATAAACTATGCAATTCGAAGCACAATTTGTTTTATTTTATATCTCGTCAAGTTAATTTTGTAGCGTTATGAGAAAGCTGAAAGATGCAGATTAGTCTGGTGGTCAAAGCCATGGGCTCAGGAGTCACTTAGCTTTAAATGCCTGCCCTCTATCGGTTATGTGATCTTGGTTCTGTTTCTAAACTCAAGCCTCAGTCTCCACATCTGTGAAGTGGGATAAAAATATTGCCTTTACCATGTGATTGCTTTGAGAATTAACTAACAGAATTCATGCAGAGCACCAAGTATATGGACTTGGGACCTACACGTGAGCTATGCATACTTACAAAAATTAAAACACTAAGGTAGTTTTGAAGCTGCAGGTGAAATACCTCTATTTCTATGCACTTATCAGGGGTAGTTTTCCTTTTTTTGTGTACAATTGTAATAATCATTGTCAGAACAGGAGGCATTTATGTTATTTAATATAACTAAAACCTTAAACGTAAGTATTCTGAATATATTTCTTCGTCAGCGGATTGTTCATCATGATTCATCCATATCAGTGTGTATATTTGAATACATATTCTGTATGCAGGTGTGTTTTAAGGAGCCTCATTATAGGAATTTTTTTAAAAGTCAAAAATACGAAATAAACATGAAAAAAAAAAACATTGTAAACCTGTAGGTGCTAATAGTATCAGTTTCCTTTAAACCCTTTACCCATAAATATTCTCACGTACATGTGTGTTTGTGCTTATGAATGTTTCTATACACAAAGCCGTAAATTATTGGTGCATCTGTTTGCTAGACTCTGATCATAAAGTAATGTTATTTTATAACCTGCTTTTTTATTCAATAATGTATACTGTCAGGAATTTATCCTACAGATATCCTGCAAAGGAACACCATTGCATATGTACAAGATTAATCGTTGTGGCATTTTTTTGTAATAGGAAAAGATGGCTAATTATTCTGAATTTAAAATTTCAAAAGTAGGTTTAAAACATAATCTATTAGGACCCTCTCCTCAAGCATAAGCTCTTTTACTGGCTTATCATTCCTTCTTTGGTTGAATTCAAGATTATCTCCCTCTTCATGTGTGTGGCCAGTTTGGGAAGTCACAAATGTCTACTTTTGGCCAGGAATCTGCCAGGCCCTGTAGTATTATATGGTTTGTTCCCTCATGTAGCTTACAGCCTTGCCACCCAGTTAACTCCTATTTGTCCCTCAGGGTCACTTACACTTGATATAGGAAACTAGTGAAGGCTGTCTTAAGCGTCCACTTCTCTGTTCACATAGTGCCCTGGCCAACCCCCTTTACCTAGCTTCCTCAAACAGCACTGGCATTGCTTGTTTGTCTCTGTGCCCCCTGCTAGTCAGTAAACTCCATGAGAGCAGGGACTGTACATTCTTGGCTGACATTTCATCAGCATTTAGCACCGTGCTGGGCACAGTACAGCAACATATATGTCAACTGAATCACGCAATATGTATGTTACGCAATACGTTAACTGGACACATGCAATATGTCTGTTAACTGAATCAGTGATCATCTTGCCTGAATTTTGCTTTGATCTTGCCACTGTTCCTATTCGTATTTTTGGTTCATTTTCTAGTGCCTGTGTTTAATTGTTTCTTTTGTGTGTATGTCTATCCTGCCTGACCCTAATTGAGTATGACATTGTCTATTTGATCCATTTTTTCCCATGTCCAAAACAGAACAGTCATGTGATCAAGCCTTTTAACTTAGAACAACTTGTTTTGAAATTAAATTATTTTTGGCTCCAGGGCAGAACAATAGTTTTCTATTCTCTCACGTTTGCCGATTCTCTGCATAACAGTGTATTCAATAAATATTAAGTAACATAAAATGTGATTTCAGAGAAAATATTGATTACAGGTATTAGTGGCACAGTTTAACATGTCTAATAGGGCAGTATACTCAGTAGAGCTTGGTTTGGGGGCAGTTTGGCATCAGCCAGTTGGAATTTGAATGTTGGTGCTGCCATTGACTTTGTGATCCTGAGCCTCAGTTTTCTCCATCTTTAAAATAAGGTTAATAAAACTCACTCATTGAGGTCTTATGATGAATAAATAGGATAAAATTTTACAAACATGAAGCACACAGTACAGTGGTCTATCATTGTTGTTTTACTATTTTCTTTCTGGCCAATTTATAATTTTTATTAGTATGAAATAGGAGATTCTTCACATTTGCATATTATGCCTACATACTTATTGGTTTATTTTCTTCTACAAAAAAGAGATATTAAATACATGTAAAAGCCTCCAGGTTGTTATAATTCTGGGCACAGAGGAGGATGTGCAATAAACAAATGAGTTTTATGTTGCAGCTTCCAGAGATGGAGAAATCCGGAGACTGGACCAGAATGTCAGGAGGATACAACTCTGCAAATAGCCTGTTTTCAGTCAGCTGGCCACTAAGATGTTCCAGTTCCAAAATGAGTTGCAGACTATTTAAGTTAGAGAGAGTCAGACACTTTAAACTGGAATGTAGGATATGTCATTTGATGTTAAAGAAAAGGATTGCTTTAATCATATACTTTTCAAAGCTATGTGATAGAGTTGAAAATGAAGTCTTTTAAAATATGTACTTTCATTTTTTAAAAAGCAGTTCTGAAATCATGTTATTTGGAATGAAGACCTTGAGCTGGAGATGAATTTCCTTAAAACTTACTTCTTGAGCTTTATCATTACATCCCCACGTAAATGAGGAAATTAGACCTCAAAATGATCTTGCATATAATACACACACGTGCGCACACACACGCACACACACACAGACACACACACACAACTAGCCCAATTTTAGTGTTTATATTTCTATGGCATTCTCTGTTTCAGAATTAATTAAAAATAAAATCTTGGAGAGTTAAGTTCTGCTGTTTTGTGCCCCATATGATAACTACAAATTGAAAAATCATTAAATATGTGAAGCTGGGTTAGCTTCTTAAAGTACAATTTTAAAATAAAGAGAGGGAAAATTACACCCCGCCCACACACACAGACATTTAAGTTTTGGGGGCCAGATTTACTCTCCTCAGTCACAGACACAGCTGGACAGTTGCAGATCTTCGTGGCTGGAACAAGCCAGCCCACAAGGGTTACTGTAGCTCATAGCAAATCTGACTTTCTCCCTGCAGGAAGATCCAGAAATAGAGCCCAGAAGGTAGAAAGCATGTTTTCATGGTTTCTTCTCTTAAATTCCTATTAGGTAGCTCACTCCTCGCTTGGACAGAGTAAAGAGGTGGGTAGAGCCGGGAAATACTCTTTCCATATTTTTCCCTCATGTGAAAACATGAAGAGCTTGTGTGTGTGTGTGTGTGTGTGTGTGTGTGTGTGTGTGTGTGTGTGCGTGTGTTACATTGCCTAACACTATTGTGTAATACATATTTTTGTTTAATCTGTCTCTATACACATTATATACATATACATGTGTATGTATATACATACATACCTACATGTATTTTCTCTTTAATGTTTATTTAAGTATGTTTAAAAGGTATATACATACACACGTATACTCCTTATGAGAAAGAAAGAGGATCAAAGAGAATAAACAGAAAATAGAAGGAAATTTTTCAATTGTTTCAAGTTTCAAAGTAAAAAGTTAGAATAGTCATGAGAGTTTAGGAACATCAGCTAATTTGCTGAAGAGAAATTACCATCATCATTTCTATTTACCTTGATCTTTTAATGTTAGGATTAATATTATTGTCATAATATGTCACCAAAGTCACGAAGAACTTAAATATTGATCATGACATCATTTTTTAGAAAGTTAGGCAAGTATGAGTTCCCCTAAGAAGCACATTTTGCCTTTTCATATAGAATAAGATCCATTTTTATATAACAATTATTTGTTTTTGGTTTGTTTTCCATGTTTTTTTTTCCAGAAAGAATCAGGGTGGCATTATGTTATAAATTCTTCTATTTATATGCTTGATTGTGCTCTCAGAATCCAGAGGCATAAAGTCTCCAGTGAATAAATATCTGTTTCCTTACTTAAAGGTCAGAAATCCCATTTGTATTATCCATCATGTAAATGTTTTCAAAAACACTGGTAGCTTTAGTGTTGTATATACTTCATGAAAAATATATAAACCAAGGCATTCACAGCATTTTTATATGAGGACTTAAAAAAATCCAGGAATACAATTATGTTAATTTTCTTTTGGATTTTTTTCTGAGAAGTAGCTTGAAATAATAATTTACATATAAAGTTTTTGTTTATTATTAACTTTTTCATTACATACCTTTTCCCTGTTTTCATTCTCTGGAAAGGATATAGGATGTCAACATAAATTGAAGATGTGACTATAGATTGCTTTAGACAAAGTACCTGTGCTTTGTGTTTAATAAGACTACAGAATAAAAGAAGAAATGTTATTTATGATCATCCTGACAATTGAAACATAAAGAATGCTGTTAAATACCAGACTCTCATGTTCACTTTTAATTATCTTTTGAATTCTAGTTGAAATCATTTGCTCTGTGTTATGATACAAATAGGACAATCTTATAAAATAGAAGGATTCTTTATAAATATTGATAGATCCCATAATTCTATTTATGCCTGTTTTAGTCATTTTTAATTTTAGGAAATTTGTTAACTTGTGCTTATCTTTCCATACACATTACTGGTATTTAATGAAAGATTTCTGTAACTAAAATGGTACATAACTTTCTTTTTTTAACTTAAAAATTTTTTTTAATGTTTATTTATTATTGAGAGACAGGGATGGAGTGTGAGTGGGGGAGGGGCAGAGCGAGGGAGACACAGAATCCAAAGCAGGCTCCAGGCTCTGCTCTGAGCTGTCAGCCCAGAGCCCGACATGGGGCTCAGACTCATAAACTGTGAGATCATGACCTGAGCCAGTCAGAGGATCAACTGACTGAGCCACCCAGGCGCCCTGGTACATAACTTTCTTGAAGAATTTACATGACTTTATAACATTATTTGTTTATTCTTATTTCCAATAACTTTTGTTACTGGAATAGTAATAGGTTTGCCTTTATTGAACCTTAGAAAAAATAAAGCTTTTCTAAAAACAGCTCTTTGATCTATTTAAATTTTAGCTAAGTAAATAGGTGATCAAAGAGTGTCCTTATTGTCTCTAATATCATTGTGTTGGATGTGTATGTTGGGGTAGGTGGGAGTGTGGAATTTGTATTCTTTTTTCTTTGTCTCTTTCAGTGGATTAGGCCATAGCCTTGATGTCCACTGCAGGCAGCAAAAGGGCTCACCACTGTGTTCCCTTTCTCGTTCAACCAGCCGGGCTGCTTGTGCTCCAGGGCAGAGGAGGAAGCCTCTTCTGTCTCCATGACAACCGTGTGTCCTCGGGGAAGCTGCTGGTAGCTAAAGACCTTCTGAGAGCTGGGGGAGGGGCCGTTTCTGAGGAAATTCTCACCTCATTTTCCCTCTTTCCCGAGTAATTTGCTTAATTGTGTCTCTTTTTTATTGTGTTTCTACATAATGCTGATACCCAAAAGCCACACACCCAAAACCTTATTTTATAAAACAAAAATGCCCACATAACAAGGATTTTTGTAGCATCTGCTACATAGTTTCACATCCCCCTCACTCCTTTTGTGTTAACTTTAACTTTGTTTCTATTTTCTCCAATTCCCTGAAATGATTTAAATGTTAATGATCATTGGAAAGCCAGACACTGCCTGAACTTGGGAATACTGTTGCTCTTATACATTATGAATATTTGAAAGGAAAAAATGTTCTTTTTTTACCTTTTGTTTAAACAGCCTTACTAGCATAATTGCAAGTTGTAGCCCCCCATAAAAAAAACTGTTTTACATGAGAAAACACAGACGTATGTCATACATTATACAAACCTAAATTTAACAAATTAATTCATTAGGAAGTGTGTATTTGATTTACATTTCCTATAAATTCTCAGCAACATTTAGCATACATATTTATTCCTTAAAAAAGGTCTGTTCATAGAAAATAAGATTCCACCCCCGCCCCCTGGCCCCGTGGTTATAGCTGGTAATGGTATAACCAATGAGCTGGTACCACCATTATCTTTCCTCTGTTCTTTATATTTTGTCTCTCAACAGTCTTATAGTTTTGTGGTTTTCAAGTAGCATCTTGAATCAAATGAGTTATAATTGTATCATAATTGTCCCGGACCCTTCTTTAGTAGGGTGCAGTAGCTTTATGCAGAATGAATTTACATAAGCTGGAACTATGTTTCCCAGAATGCCCCTTTTCACATGGCTTTGTCTCATCATTGTGCAAGAGCCAAACAGAAAGCTGCCATATTACTTTGCTCTGAGGGTGCTGTGTGGCATGGAGCAAGGGGCCAAATTGTGCCTGTTGCCGGTCATCATGTGGGCACAGAGTAGCGCTAGGGCCTTGGCTCCTTCAGTCCCTGGCAGGTCTCCTTTTTCACCTTCTCCAGGCCCTGGACCAGGCCGATTGTTCATCTCTGTGTGGCAGGGTGCCTGTGTCTCCCACACCTCACCCACCGTCTGCAGCCTCTCTTTTGGCTTCTCCAAATCCTGGGCCAGGTGCGTGTGCAGGAGAAATTTGACCAAATTTAAAAAGAGAAATAGGGGCGCCTGGGTGGCTCAGTCGGCTGAGCGTCCGACTTCAGCTCAGGTCACGATCTCACGGTTCGTGAGTTCGAGCCCCGCGTCAGGCTCTGGGCTGATGGCTCAGAGCCTGGAGCTTGCTTCCGATTCTGTGTCTCCCTCTCTCTCTGCCCCTCCCCCATTCATGCTCTGTCTCTCTCTGTCTCAAAAATAAATAAACATTAAAAAAATTAAAAAAAAATAAAATAAAAAGAGAAATAGACAAATCCATAATTGCATACGAGAGTTTACAATAATTTTCTCTGTAACTAATAGAATAGGCAATCGAAAACTTGGTAAAAACAGAGATGATTAAACACTATGTAGATCACTACCTTATAAGAGCAGAATCAACAATAGAGGAATAGACCTTGTTTTCAAATATATATAGAACATTTACTGAAAATGACTATAGTTGGCCTTCCAACAACTCAAGGCTTTGGGTCGCCCCTCTCACCCCCAGCCAATCTGTGTGTAACTTTGACTCCTCCCAAACTTAACTGCCTATAGCCTACTGTTGATTAGAAGCCTTGCTGATAACATAAACTCCCCATTAATACATATTTATGGGTTATATGTATTTATGTACTGTATTCTTATAATTAAGCTAGAGAAAAAAATGGTATTAAGAAAATCATAAGGAAGAGAAATGCCTTTGTATATAGTACTGTGCTGTATTTCGGGAGAAAACAATGCATATAGGTGGACTCACACTGTTCAAACCTGTGTTCAAGGGTCAACTGTATATGCCATTTATAAAGTAAGTCTCAACCAAGCTTCATTTGGTTTATTTAGAAATTTGTATTTTATTGTGTTAAGAATAATTAATATGAAATTTGCATCCTTAACAAGTTTTTAAGTGTATGATACATTATGGTGGTCTATAGGTACAGAGTTATATAGCAGATCTCCAGTGTTTAACTGAAACCATGCCTGTTCATTAGTAACTCCTCATTTCCCTCCACCCTCAGACCCTGGCAACCACCATTCCAATCTTCGAATCTATGAATTTGATTGTTTTTATATACCTCATATAAGTGGAATTATGCAGTATTTGTCTTTCCGTGACTGGCTTTATTTCATTTAGCATGATGTGCTCAAGGTTCACCCATGCTGTCTCACACTGCAGAACCTCATTCCTGAATAGAACACCACTGCATGAATGTAGCACATTTTCTCTATCCATTCATCTGTTGATGGACATCTGGGTTGTTTGCACAATTTGGCTATATTGAATAGTGCTACACTGAAAATGGCAGTGCTAGTATCTTTAAGATCCTGCTTTAAATTCTATGGGTAAATTGACAGAAGTGGGCTTGATGGATCATATGGTAGTTCTACTTTTAATATTCTGAGGAATCGGGGCGCCTGGGTGGCTCAGTCGGTTGAGCGGCCGACTTCGGCTCAGGTCACGATCTTGCGGTCCGTGAGTTCGAGCCCCGTGTCGGGCTCTGTGCTGACAGCTCGGAGCCTGGAGCCTGTTTCGGATTCTGTGTCTCCCTCCCTCTGACCCTCCCCCCTTCATGCTCTGTCTCTCTCTGTCTCAAAAATAAATAAACGTTAAAAAAAATTTTTTTTTTAAATATTCTGAGGAATCTTCATACTGTTTTCTATAGCAACTGCTCCATTTTGCATTCCCGCCAACATTGTGTAGGAGTTCCAGTGTCTCTCTGTTCACCAATACTTGCCTTCTTGGATGTATAGATTAATGTTTTTCATCAAATGTGGGAAGTTTGCAGCCATTGTTTCTTCAAATAAGTTTTCTTTTCCTATTTCCTCTCTCCTTTTCACCCTGCCATTACATGCATGCTGGTGTGCTTAATGATGTCTCACATTTTTCTTCATTTTTCTCTCTGTTCTTCAGTTTGTGCAGTTGCTATTGATTTTTCATCAATTTTGCTGACTTTTTTGTTCTACCGATTCAAATTCACTGCTGAACCCCTCAAATAAATTTTTCAGTGTAGTTTTTGTGCCTTTCAACTCTAGAATTTCTGGTCCCTCCTACCTTTTGAGCTTGTTGTTATTACTTGTTTCATTGCTTGTTTTTTAATTTTTAAAATTTATTATTTGGCTGTATGAGGTTTGTAAAGTCTGTTTCCTCTATAGTGTGCAGCCTCTGACTTTCCTGCTCAGATTGTCTTCCCTTATTTTTCTCTCTTAGCCTGGATACCTTGGTGTTGCCGTTGGGTCAGCATTAACTGCTTATTAGTCAAAGGTTGTAATTAAGCCCTCTTATCTGGTTAGAGTTTTACTCTTTGCCATTGAGTGTGTATGTGGCTTGGACGCTGTTGTCCCAGTTCAGGGAGTTTGGGGGTTTGGCCTCATGTTCAAACAGGGACTAGTAGCATGGAGTTGTCCTCTCCGCTCCTGAGGGAGCACAACCTTGGACATGCAAACAGTCTTTCAACTGCCAGGAATGATTCTGAATTTATTTTTAGTCTTGGCCTCCTATAAGTTGCCCTTGGGTTCGAATAACTTATTGTTCAGTATTTGGCCAGGGGTTGTATTTTAAAACCCTTATGCAAGTGAACCTTTTGTCCTGTGTTGATGAGTTTGTGTGCGTTTTGGGGAGTTCTTTAATGTGTGTCTCATGTCTTGTTCTGATTTCTCCTGAATGGCTGAAAACTTGTGTATGCATATAGCCTTCTTGACCACAGAATTGGCCGTGACCTTATGAGGGTTCTTTTTGGCCTTCTCTTTCCTTGGTTTACTCTATTAAACTTCTGGCTGTTCTGTTTGTAACATGGAGCTACTAACATCCTCTTAATAGATGTCCCCCAAGTTATCTATTTTTTTAAATACCTATTGTTTTCTATAACATTCTCAGACATGGAGTTCTGCACTTTCTGTTCCAAATAAAGCAAACCCCTCAGAAATGTTCTGGAGCTCTTTGTGTCCTATGTCCTTCCTTTTCCTCTGGACAGAATTCCCACACTACTGCAACTGAATTGGAGGCAGAGTCCTGCTTTTCCCAAGGTGACACTTTGCTTGAGGAGTGCACACTCTATGGTGAGTGGCAGCCCCTAGTGTAGACTTGCCCCTCCTGGAGAGGAAACTCTGCCCTGTGAATAAGCTGTAGTGGGGCTGTTGGGATGCCCGTATTTTTGGCCTGCCATGCAAGGAGTAGCACTTCTACTCTGCAGATGGGGCTGGGTTAGGGAATAACTATTTCAGTCCTCTCAGGCCTATTTGGGATAGAATTTCTGCAGTATGTGGCTGGGGATGGGAATGGGGATGAAGATGAGAAGTGAAGGCAGCTTATTCCTTCTTTGACTGAGCACTGGGGCAGAGTCAGTCCTGCATTCTTGGAGCACCCAGGATAAAGCTTTTGTAACATGGAACTGTGGCTCACATGCCACAGACCCTCACTTTTCTCACTGATATTTAGTGGTTTTTCTTGAAGAAATGTTTCTCTATTCACTATGTACTCTTAAGACAATTTCCAGAACTTATGTAATTGTTGTTAATAATTCTCACCACTTAAATAGTTGCGCTTGTGAGAGGGTCCTTTGAGTTTCTTACCCTGCCATTCTAAAAGATGCATCTATTTTACACTTTTAATATACTGTTGGATTTAATATACTGCTGGATGGATATATATATGTATCTATATATATATTTATATATCTATCCGTATCTATCTATATCTATATCTATCTATCTATAATTTGTATACAATTGGCCAGTAATTTTTCTTTCTGCTACTGTCCTTGTCGAGGTTTTGTATCAAGGTTTGGTTTAGCTTGTAGGATGGGTTTGGGCATGTTTTTTTTGGTTTCTAATCTGTGGAAGAGTTTGTATATGATTATCTTTAACCTGAAATTTATTTACAATTTGAACCATATGTGTCTAGTCTCTTGTATGTTGCGGGGGGTGGGGCATGATTTTAACTATTAATTAAATTTCTTAAAAATTATAAATTTTATTAAAAATTTGTTACTTTTTTATTTTCAATATTGGTGTGCTAATTTTCTTAGAATGCATTTATTTTGCTTATTTTAAAAAAACTTTTGACATAAAGCAGTCTATTATTGCATTCTATTCTATTATTATTTTTAATCTCAGCAATACCTGTAATTTTATATTCCTCATATTGCTTACCTTCTTGGTCAGTCTGCCAGAGATTTAAATATAGGTAGGTAGGTAGGTAGGTAGGTAGGTAGATTAAAAAACTTAATGAAATTTAAAAAAATGTAATAGAATGAACAAAGAATGAGGCAAGAATATGTGATGGGAAAAAGTCTCTTCAACAAATGATGTTGAGAAAATTGGACACTTATATGCAAAAGGATGAAAGTGGACCACATTCTTACACTATACACAAAAATAAACTCAAAATGGATTAAAGACCTAAATATGAGACCTCAAACCATAAAATCCTAGAAGAGAGCATAGGCAGTAATTTCTCTGACATTGGCCATAGCAGCATTATTCTAGATATGTCTCCTAAGGCAAGGGAAACAAAAGGAAAAATAAACTATTGGGACTACATCAAATAAAAAGATTTTGCACAGCAAAGGAAACAACCAACAAAACTAAAAGACAACCTACCGAATAGGAGAATATATTTGTAAATGATATATCCAATAAGGGGTTAATATCTAAAATAAATAAAGAATTTATACAACTCAACACCAAAAAAACAAATAATTCAATTAAAAAATTGGCAGAAGAAATGAACAGACATTTCTCCAAAGAATATACACAGATGGCCAACAGACACATGAAAAGATGCTCAATATCACTAATCCTCAGGGAAATGCATATCAGAACTACAATGAGCTATCACCTCACACCTATCAAAATGGCTAAAATTAACAACTCAGGCAACAACAGATGTTAGTGAAGATGTGGGGAAAGAGGAATCCTCATTTTATTTCTTTTGTTCATTTCTGTTGATCTTCAAGTTCCTTGTCATTTTCTTCTAACATTTTTAATATCCTAGGTTAGATTATGATATCAGATATTGCATTTTTCAATTCTCAAATTTTCTTTTGATTCATTTTATAGTTTCTATTTTTTCTTCTGATATTTCCTCTGTTCCTTCATTATGAGCATATATTCTTTTACAATCCTTGAGTATAACTAAATCACTTTGGAATTCTTGCCTGTTAAATCTAACATTTGGGGCTCTATTGTTTGCCTTTTGTTTTGAATGTTGTTAAAGATATCTTGCAGATTCTCTGTCTTCTCTTCTGTTCCTCTAAAAAATATTGGTTGAACTTAACTCCAGACTATATTCTTGCAGTGGATCTTAAGCCTTAGCAATGACTACTTTAAATGTACCCCACACATGCAAAGTTCAAGAATCAGCCAAAGAATTCAGTTTATATGCTAAATTTGGGGCTTCCCATCTGTGGTTCTATAACTCTTCAGCTGCTGTGATTGTTTTAAACTCTGTCCTCTGATTTCTTAACAAGTATAGCTGCAGATTTTTTTTATATGAATTTCAGCTCTGTACTGACTGGTCCTGAACTCAGACAAAAGCCATAATAAACAGAAAGCTTATCTAGTGCCATTTCTTTTCCAGTTTTCTGGCTTTTAGGGGTTACTCTCTAGTGCCTAAAGATAATTGTATTTTGTTCAGGATTTATAGTTGTTACCTATCAGAGCATTGGTCTGATATTAGCTCCCTCACCATTTCCAGGACAGGAAACTTGAAGTACATTTTTAAGCCCCCAAATATTCCAAAAGTTAGATACCTAATTTAACTGCATGCCAGTCACAGAACATAGTGTTCTCTGCTTGAGTCCAATTCTATGACATTTTTGACACTTGCCTTTTGGCCTTTCATTTAATGCATTCTAATAAATGCAACATGCACATTTGAAAAAAAATCATGCGACTTTTTCAGAATTGCAGAGCTTTTGTGTGTCTAATAGGTGAAGCTATTAATTGTAATCAAAATTTACATATTCTTTTAGGTTTTTCTATCCATTTGAGCTGTCAATTATTCAAGGAAGTATGTTAAAATCTTTCTTGTGTGATAGATTTGTCTATTTATCCTTGCGATTGAATAGATTTTTTTTATGTGTATTTTAAAGATAAGTTTCAAAGGTGTATCCAGTTTAAAATAGTTATATCGTGGTGTTTTAAACCTATTTTGACTCTAATAATAAAAATATGTAAGTATTCATTTTGTTAGTATTTGTCTGGTATTTTTCCAATCCTGTTACTTTTTAACTTTTCTGATTTAGGTTTATTTATTTTAGATAGCTGCAATGTAAAAATCAACTGTATTTGCCTTTTAACTGAACAGCTCAATGTATTTGCTAGTAATTACTGAGATATTATTGATATGTTTTTATAGTTATCACTAATGCCATGGTGTTACATTGGATTATATGTTGGAGTTGTTCTCCAGAGTGTACCATTTTCCTAATACAGTGCGATTTTTCCCGTAGAGTTGTGTAACATAGTCATTCTGGATGTCAAGTTCTAAGATGCAATGATTAAAAGATTGTATCTAGAACCAGATTTCCTGGATCAATATCCCTATTGTCCTTTCTAGCAATGGATTCTGGGCAAGTTAAGAGTATTCCATGTCTCAGTTTCTTCATAGTTCTTATCTTAATGGGGATGATGTGAGGATTATCATGTGAGGTATTTGAAAAATGATTAGAACAAAATAAACACTCATAGCAGGCTGACTATTATTAATTTTCACCAGATTATTTTGTACTTTTTTCTTATTTTTTCTGTTTTTCTCTTCCTTCTTATACTTTTGAGTTTATTAAATGTCAAGGTATTTCATTTTTCTCCTGTACAGTTTTAATCATTTTGTTCTATTTCTTGTCTTTCTAGGTATACCCTTGAAATTTTAGTAAGCATTCTAAGCAAAGGTAAAAGTTACTATCTTTATCATGCTGCTGAACAATAAAATTAGAATTCTTGAACTCTCAACAACAAATGTTTTCATTTCTTTTTATTCTTAAAGATATTTTGGAGGCACCCAGGTGGCTCAGTCAGTTAAGCATCTGACTTTGGCTTAGGCCATCATCTTGCAATTCATGGGTTCAAGCCCCATGTCGGGCTCTGGGCTGACAGCTCAAGCCTGGAGCCTGCTTCAGATTCTGTGTCTCCCTCTCTCTCTGCCCCTCCCCTGCTCACACTCTGTCAAAAATAAATAAATATAAAAAAATTAATAATAAAAAAAGATATTTTTCCTGGGTATATATTAATTTTAACAATAATTTGTGGCATCCATTTTTACTATATACTTTTAAGATTTTTTTCTTATAGTTTTTGTTCTGAAATTTTATTAAGATATTCCTGGATATGGTTTTCTTTTATCTTAATTAGGGTTTTTATGATTTTTGAATGTCAGGATTTGTGTCCATTTTCAATAATAAAGAATTTTTAGTCATTTTGTAATCAAATATTGCCTTCCCCCTAATATGTTAATTCTCCTTTTGGAATTGCAGGCATTTTACACCTTCTCACCTATACCAAAATTCTCTTAAGAGTTTCTTACATTTTAGCTTTTTGCCTTTGCTATTTTGCTTGTAAGTTTTTCAGATTCTCAGTCATGACTTCTCTCTTCAGTTCTAAGTAACCTGATATTTAAGTCTTGCACATTGTTTTAATTTCAGTCATTCTTTATTTCTAGAGAAGGCATAGTATTCTTCTTCAAGTATGTCTCATAATGTTTATTTCTTGCCATTATTCATATTTGAATCCCTCTTTTTAAAAGTTATTGAACATACTTCTATCCTATATCCAAAGAATTTATGGATATGTTCTCCCTGTGTCATCTGGCAGCTTTGCTTCCTCATTGTTTGTTTTGTTATTTCTCTTATTGTGAGTTCATGTTTCTTGGACTTTGTTTGTGGGAAATCTTTGAGGCCTGGCTTGAGGTGTGTCTTTCAGAAAGGATTTCAGTTAATTTCTAATAGAAGCCTACAACCACTAGCAACTTGTGTCTACTTTAAATTGAATTTTTGGCTTCTACTATTTTGTACTAGACAAATAGTATAAATTTGCGCCATAAACTCAGGTGAATTCTAGGCCAATAGCTATGAGTCTCAAGGAAGACTTTTCTCCATAAACTCAGAACTAAGACAAGACAGAAAATTTGCTTGCTAAGTTGCTTTCCTATTTGCTTTTGTAATAATTGATTTTCAAAAATGCTCTTACTAAGTGTGTAGCTTTTGGAAAAAAAAGTGTATAGATTTTTGTGTGTCTTGAATTTATTCGGGATCTCTGACCCATATTGTATTCAAATCTTTGTCTTCTATTTCTTGTACCTAGGCCTGTTGTTTTTTTCTTCTAAGAGAGAGAGAGAGAACTTGGAAGGGGAGGGGCAGAGGAAGAGGGAGAGAGAGAATTCCTCTCCTGCGGCCTCTGCGCCGTCCTTTCAGTTCCCACAGAGCTGGATATGGGGCTTGATCTCACAAAATTCTGTATCTAGGCAGTTTAAACCAAGCTCTAGGTCACTGGGACCAATAGAGGCCCACAGAGTATTATCTGACTTAGTGCTTGCTTACCTTTGTCCATCAGCCCCAGGGACTTTCCCTTGCTTTCTTGTAAGCCCAATTATACATTAAAAAGGTCTTTTGACAATATTTTATCCTCCATTTTTAGATATTTTTGATAGGAGGGCTTTAGGGTAGTATTAGTGTATTATCAGTGTACTCATGAATTGTTTAAGAATATCTGGATTACAATAGTGAGATAAAACCTGAGTCCCTAAGTCTGTTTTTATCTATGCAAAATATTTCTACTAAAGACAACTCATTAAATTGTTTCACTGATAGAGTTAATGAAATGAAGTTTTTTGTTTCTGTAGTTTTTGTTAGATAAAAAAACATTATTTGTAGGCATAGTTACTAGCTATATAGTATTTCCAAAATGTTTGTATATATTTCAACTGATTATAAAGGTGGACTGTCTGAATTTAGATGCTAATAAATATGTGAATTGTCCTCCACAAGGACTGAAAAAATTTATTAATATTATTATTTGGCACTTAAATATATTTGTGTGTTCCTGCAAGAATCAGTTCTACTAGCAATGTAACTGAATGCTGATCGTCACATACTCTGCTAGTCACTAAGGAAAGAAGGATGATGAAATTAATGAAACATGTCCCGTACATTGGATGTACTACAATCTATTAAGAAGAGATAAATACAGAGGAGTTAATACAGCACAGTTGAGCCACACCATCATGGATGCACATTAGGAAATCTGAGGAGAAATAATTCTACTTGAGGAACTCTGAGGAAGCTTCCTAAATGATGATTTTTCTTGAACCAGTTATTGAAAGATAAGCAAATATTTGCCAGGGGGAAAACAAAAAAGAGGGAAGGGTGTTTCAGGCAAAGACAGTAGGTGTGCAAGACAGGAGAGATGTCAAAACATTATGTAACTGGCGAGTGTGTGATTCTGAGGGATAAGGGACATGAGTTGTGGAGTGATGGCCAGTGATGGATGATAGCAATGGAATAGGTGAGGGACAGATTAGGCAGGGATTTGTTTGTCTGTTCGTTTGTTTCTACTCCATAATTGGAAGGGAAAATTGATTTTTCTGAGCAATGGGGTGCTGTCAGGTTTAGAAGGTTTTTGATATGTACTTCAGTATGTGAACTGGCTGAATTATGGAGAGATGAACAGAGAGATTCTAGAGAGAAGAAGAGAGAAGAAATACTGCTAACAAAAGAATCCATAGGCGTCAGTGACAACAAAAGTTTTTGAAAAGAATAAAATGTTTTAGATGTTATTATAGGAAAATGATGTACAGGGGCAGCTGGGTGGCTCAGTTGGTTAAGTGTCTGACTTCAGCTCAGGTCATGATGTCGCAGTTCGTGGGGTTGAGCCCCGTGTTGGGCTCTGTGCTGACAGCTCAGAGCCCGGAGCCTGCCTTGGATTCTGTGCCTCCCTCTCTGCTCCTCCTCTGCTTGCACTCTGTCTCTCTCTCTGTCTCTCTCAAAAATGAATAAACACTAAAAAAAATTAAGAAAAGAAGAAAATTATGTGCATCTTTTATTCTTTTGTAATAACAACAGTACTCTAGATACTATAAGACTGAAGCCCTACTTAAAATTTTGTGGAAAATGTCAATTAATGGCAAAGAAGAAACAAATACACTTGCGGCTCTAGACAATGTTACAGTAAAACTCTAAAGTATTAGTCACTTTGTTTTAATCACTTTTGTTATATATCAGGTGTTGTCTTTTAGAAATCTATAACACTGGGGTGCCTGAGTGGCTCAGTTGGTTAAGCTTTTGACTCTTGATTTCGGCTCAGGTCATTATCTCATGGTTCATGAGATCAAGCCCCATGTCAGCTCCATGCTGACAGCACAGAGCCTGCTTGGGATTATCTTCCTCTCATTCTGTCCCTACCCCCGCTTGTGCCCTCTCTCAAAATAAATAAACTTAAAAAAAAAACACTATAACACTGTAAAAAGGAAATAATAGCCATCCTCTCAGTTATTTAAAGAATCCTTCACTTTGTGGTATAAAATCTTTGAAGACAAGAAAACTTTTTGCTTAATGGGGCTTAAGTGAAAGCCAAATGTGTTTCTATTAAAGGTTATGTAATCTTTTAAAGGTTTATTAGCAATTCATTTTTTCTCATTATTACCCATATAGAAAAAAATTACTCAGTTTGACTAGACAATTTGATTTTGAACATAGAATTTTAAAATTAGAAACCTACTATGAGAGACAACAGCCCCATTCAACAGAGGAGGAATCTGAGGGGCCAGAATTTGATCTGCCTGAATTGCATTGCTCATTTGGTACCAGAACTGATACTAAAAGACAAGTGTTAGAACACGTGGTCAGGTCTTTTTGGTATTTTCCATTTCTGCAAAAATGGTCAGCAAGAACGTTGTTTATGATTACTACTGAGTGGTTTGAAATGCACAAAAATGATTTTCATGTTATTTTTCATGTTATTCTAGTTATTTGAAAACTTGTAAATACCTAATTTACATAGCCATTATCTTTTCCTTGTAATATTTTTAAACTGGAATACCCATTTTTTTTCCTGCATGCAACTGTTCTTCCCTTACTAAAGGGCAGCCATTGGTGAGTTTAAGTTTCTTTAATTTCATAGTTTAATATCTGTGTCTAAGTGGATTATTTCTAATGTGTTATTTTAAACAGAATTCTGTCATGAAGTTCAATAACAGAACAGAAGGATTTTTCTTGTGGAATTAGTTATTTTAAAAAAATCTATCAACTTACATTAACAGCTCTATATTCTGAACGGTATTTTCAGAATATCCTTTAGCTAGAGAGGTATATTTTTTAAAGTGTTTGTTTGTTTGTTTGTTTGTTTCAACTGAAGGCACTTGTGACTATTTTGGAAGATGATCATTTAGATGCAATGCATATCAATTAATAGAATACTTGGTTAAGATTATATGATGGGATGCATAAAAAGGCTATGGGTTTTGCAAAGTAATACTTGACTTCTCTCTGGTATTGGCGAGCTCTGAAAATTGACTTTAGCAGAAAGGAGCCCATGAATTCCAATGAAGTCAGCTTATATCATTTGTGTTGAGGAAATTATGAAATGCATATTTAAATTCACTTCATCTTCAAATAAATATGCCTTACAACTGGGATTTTCCATTGAGACTAAACATTTGGTCTTGACATGACATAAGTCCAAGGGCCCTGAAAAAAATAATTAACATAAATTATCAATCATTAATGCTATAATTAATACTACATTTATAAATAGGAATTCGTAAGACACATTTAAATAACAATGTATGTAACCTTTGTTAGCTACCAAGAAGTTTGGAGATGGTATAGGGAACACTGAGAAGAACTGAGCCAAGGCAAGGACTTGGAATTGACAACTATTGTCGATGATGACTATTATTGTTATAGAAACCATAAGTTGGAACATGTGGATTTGATCCTTTTGCACACAAAAAAGTTCACAAAAACTGCTTTTCATAGCTTTTATTCTGTAGTACTGTTTGGTAGACCATACATTAGGTTGTTGTAAAATCCATGTGAACTTTTATGTATACAAATGTCAGATCAAGTACAGGTTTCATTAATTATATATATTTTAAACTTCCATCAATAAAAAAAAAACAGAGGCCAAGATATTAAATATAAAAAAATGAAATATTTATTCTTTTGGCTCAATAATAATGTCGCTCACCATTCTTTTTAGTAATAGCAATTCCCTGCATGCAGTTCATCAGTACACTACAAGTAAATAGTTTTGTAAAAGGTTAACATTAAACTTTTGGTTTGTGCAAAAAACAAAAATTTATATCATATTAGGTAATTGCACAACTTTGCCACTTTGTTCATGGCTAAAAAGGACAGAGCCTGTGTTATTTCTCTAATAGCTATAGTGTAGCAAGAATTAAAAAAATAAGACTAGTCTGCATAAGCAAATACTACAAAAGTTTGAGTAAAAAAAAAAAACCTTCCATGAATAACGGGTAATATTGAGGCAACCATAGTTGGTAAAAAATGATCCATGTTTGAATTTTTGACAATGTCTCTCCTATTGGAATGGTAGAAAATATATTATAACAAAGAAATCCACAAAACCCATTGTCTAACTTTTATTTTAGGAAATTATCCATTGAAAAGTCTTATGGATTCAAAAGTTTGGAGTTGTGATTAAAAATAAAAAGCAAAAGCATAAAGTAAAATAAATCGCCATGTCATCAACCTGAAAATAATTTTCTTATGTACAAAATGCAACAAATAAAATTGATTATATTTTTACATTATTTATATTTAAACAAGTTTTAGACATATTTTTAGCAAAAGTTCACAAGGTTTGACAATAGGCAGTACGCAGTGTGTTTCCTTGAAATATAGAGAGACACCATATGACACTCAAGTTGAATTAAAAATGCAAAAGTAAAGGTACTTTTAAATAACTGCAAGCTATTCTGCTTGACGTACTAGATAGAGCTGTTTGAATTCACTCTACCAACATGTGACTGCTAACCAAGGCTTGTGAAGAATGAATTGGGTAGAATAGAGCAGCATAGGCAATATTAACATGCATTAGTGATAGTCTTCAAACTATTTATGTTTAATGAATGGTACAGGATACATCCCTGTTGGAAGATTGCAAAAGACATATACACTGTGGTACATATTTGACTTAACAGAAGTCGTTGATCTGGATATGTGTATCTATATGTATATATATACACTATATATACATATACATATATATTTCTACCCAAACATGCACCACAGGATAAAATAACTATTTACATAACAGGGGGTGTTGAATTGACATAAAATATCAGCTTTGCTGAGAGTAGAAGATGGCAAAGCAATACTGCAGCAGAAAGTGGGACAACTATTCTAAAGTGACACTTTAGATACACTTTTCTAGATTTTTGTTGTTTTGTTTTTGGAACGCATTTAACCAAATTAAATATAGAGCTCTGGAACTTAGAATAAAATTTGCACTTGCTGAAACAATTGTTGCATAAAAATAATCCTTTAAAAATTAGAGGAGACTTTACAGGCACATAACTGTTCAGATGTAAATAAATGTAACAGACTAAAACACTTTCAAAATTAAAGTCTTCTAGAAAATGGAAGTACCTGAACTTATTGACATTAGAATATTTTTTTTTCTGGTTTTAAGCAAGAATTTTATCTCTCAAAACACTTTTGCTCATTGTTTAAGAGATTTATGGAGGAGGAACACAGGGCTCTTATATACTTTTTTCTCAACTTAAACTGCATTTACAAAAATAGTGACATAGTATTATGAATAAACTATGAATTAGGGAGCAAGGAGATCCACCAGAACCAATTTTGTAAAAATATGGCAGATATGGAAGTTAAAAATAGAGTGGATGCAAGTACTGTACTAAAGGTGTTTGGTGTAGTTACAATGATCACTTTGCACAATTATCCCTACAGTCTAGGTAGCCATTGAGTTTCTCTTCAGCAGTGTCAGCTGGTAATGAAAACAGCAACCTGTTGTCAATCTTGTTGATACCCTGACTCACAGAGTTGTAGTGATGGTGAGGTCACTGTCTTGTTATAGGCACTGACCATGAGTATTTGTTAAAACAGTCAGTTTGGCATAGACCTCCTCTGGGAGTCCAGTTGACACTTAGACTTTACCATCGTAGGCTGTAAACAATTGATCACAATGATACTTCTTTGTTTCTTTTTTACTTTTGAGTTTCCCTGACCTCTTTCCCTTTGCTTTCTTTTTCTGGTTTGTCTTTCTCAAACTTTTCTTTGTCTGGCTTTGTTACGCTGTCATAGGAAGGAGGAGATGTGGTAGAGGAGCTTCCATCTGTTTTTTCGGGGGTGGAGTTTCCATTTAATTTGTCAATAATCATGTCTTCTTTTATAGGTAGGTCAATCCTTCCTTTAATTGCCTCTTTGTTATATTCACTTGATACTTTTTTTAACCTTTGCCTTAAAAGATAACATCTGAAGTTACGCTGAATGATAGCAGCAGACACCTCCTCTTGCTTGCGTTTCAGAGTGGTTGTGATAGGTTCGTAGGAGACTTTGGAGGGGTTCGATGCCATGAACCGGTCCTCCATCTGTATTCGAAGGGCATCCATCTCTCCACTCTCACCCAAAACACGCTTTGTGAAGGCAAATAAGATGTCAAGACAGTGGATCCGGTCACCACTGACCATGGGCAGGTCCATGGCAATGAGCTGGACTTTGTTTGGTTTTGCTATGAGGAGAGGAGGATCTAGGGCAGCTGCAAAATCAGAGAGCTTGGAGAACTCTATAAACTGGGTGGCATCAGGATCGAACTTCTCCCAAACCTCATAGAACATCTCAAAGTCATCCTCACTCAGGGGCTCTGCACTTTCCTCAGTAGCGACACTGAAGTTCTCCAGGATGACAGCGATGTACATGTTCACCACAACTAGAAACGATATGATGATGTAACTGACAAAAAAGAAAATCCCCACAGATGGGTTCCCGCAGTCTCCCTTAACAGAGCTTCCAGGATGAATTGTGTCAGGATCACAGTCAGGTGGTGCACTATTAAGAATAGGTGCTAGCAATCCATCCCAGCCAGCAGAGGTGGTAATTTGGAACAGGCAGATCATGCTGTTGCCGAAGGTCTCAAAGTTGAACATGTCATCAATTCCAGCTTCCTTTTTAACATAGGCAAAATTGGACATTCCAAAGATGGCGTAGATGAACATGACCAGGAAGAGCAGGAGGCCGATGTTAAACAAGGCGGGAAGGGACATCATCAGAGCAAAGAGCAGCGTGCGGATCCCCTTCGCCCCTTTGATCAGACGCAAGATTCGACCAATCCTGGCGAGACGGATCACTCGGAACAAGGTAGGGGACACGAAGTATTTTTCTATCAGCTCAGCCAGAAACATACCTGTGGAAAATACACAAATGAGCTAAACAGTGAATATCTTATGCTTATATGAATGCTTTATCTTTGCAAGGGGTGGGAAAGCAGCCAGATTGCGTATAAACTTTTACTAAATATTTGGGCCCACTCCCTAATGTTAGCAATTAAAGATTACAGAATTTTATTCAATCATTCTTTAATGTCATAAGCCAATATAGATTTTTGGAAAATCCAACAAGTTAAATAATCTCAGACAGTGTCATGGCAATTTAAGGTTATATATACTCAGTTACTATGAAGAGTTATCCCACACATGAAATGTGCTAATTACAAACAAAGGTTATTTCTGAAGTCTCCAAATATATTGTTTTTTTTACTCTTGAATACCAACATTCCTCAGTTAGAGGAAAATGAACAACAGTGGTAAACTTTAGATTATACACATTATCATTCTCAGATCTAATTTCCATGTTACACAGCTGTCAGACCTTAGGGAACTTTACCTACAACTGTACCTCTCTGTAACTAAACCACTCTTACCTACAATGGAGAGAATCACTACCACAAAATCAAAAATGTTCCAGCCTATGGTGAAGTAGTAGTATCTGAGAGAGATGAGCTTCAGCACAAATTCTCCAGTGAACAGGATAATGAACACAAGGTTGATCCGGGACAAAACTAGAGTCATATATTTGCTCTGGTCATCAGTTTCCACCATCATGGTGACCATGTTGAGGCAGATGAGGATCATTATGCTGATATCAAAGACTTGCCTGGTTACAAAATCAAAGACCATTCCTTGGAATTTGTTCTAGAAAGAGAGAAGAATAAGAGAGAGGGTTAATATGCATATTTCATAAATAATGATCCATTAAAATTGCAGGTTAAGTCCTTCCATATATGGCCAAAAGATCTACACCCTTTTCACATTACTCCAAATAATTTTTCATGCTACATTTCTCTTCACATTAAAATACAAGAAGGAAATGAAAAAAAGTCATATGATAAGAAAAAACATATTTGGTTTATTTAAGTTCCATGGAAAAACAAAACTCAGTAAAACATAAATTGGTGACAATTGGCTGTTAATATGCATGGGCTTTGCTTGATTTCAAATAACTATGATAATTTTTACAAAAAAATCGTGACAACTAATAATGAAGATTTAAAAAGTAAGCTGATACAGACAGACTTTTAGATGGATGAATACCCTAATTCATTTACCAGTACTTCAGGAATTTTGGTTTATATCTGATTTCCATCTCTCCCTCCTTAAAAATATTCATTTTCTATTTAATTATACCTCTTCTAACTATGTGTGTCTGTGTGTTCACTATCACTTTCTTCACCTCTTCATGCTTCAACAAAAATGTATGATTTGTTTTTTGTCTTGTTATTAACAATCATCTCAGGAGTCACACACTTTTAAAGATTACTTATATGGCCATTAAATATAGTTCTACTAGGGAAATAAATTTTTAATAATTTAGAATAAAAATACAAAATTTCACAGGTTACTGAAAATCAATTTCATGAATTGACCAAGTTTCCTTTTCTTAAATATAATATTTAAACAAAATATTCAGTAAAGTAGGTTTATGCCCTTTTGTGTATCCTGCCCTACATCTCCCCTTGACTGTCCCCAACCTCAACTCCAAAACTCTTAAAAATGTGGTAATGTGAAGTCATTTGTAGTATTCACGAGGCCTTGTCAAGTCCCAGTTCTGGCAATTATAAGCTTATGACTTTAGGTACAATATTTTACCTTTTGGGGGGCCTCAGTTTCCTTATTCCTTACCCATCTAAGAAGATAGATAAGTTAGAGTACAGCTCTTGAACATAATCCATCACTATTATTATTATGAAGCTCTACAGAATATGCATTCTAAATAAGTCTTTTTCATCTTTGTGTATTTGGTGAAACAAACTATTTTGATGACACACTTCTCCTTTCTACAAAGGTTAAGAATATTTTCTAGTCCTACAAGTGGAGAGAACAAATAACATAGAGGGAAGTGATAGGGCAGGATGCAGTTTTCCAGACTCCATATTTTTTTTTGCAAATTTTTTAATGTTTTTATTTATTTTTGAGAGGGGGGGAGGGGCAGAGAGAGATGGAGATACAGGATCCGAAGCAGGCTCCAGGCTCTGAGATGCCAGCACAGAGCCTGACACAGG